>NC_062520.1:31230887-31328387 GCF_022655615.1 Tachysurus fulvidraco
GAGCCATTCCGGCCGCTGTCCTGTGATTTGTGTCAACAACAACACGGGGGTTTCCACCTGCAGAAGTGCGGTTGTTATTTCGTGTCTTTGCACCATTCTGTATCAAAAGGCTTGAGAATAGGCTTGCACGAAAATATCGCTGAGTTCAAACCCCCACTTTAGGTACAAACAATAACAACATATATTTATCTTTGATCCTTGTGAACTTTAATTGCCCCTTTAACTTTAAAACCACTGAGAGGTTAAGAATTATATTGTAGAATAAAAGCAGGAAAAGGTTGTAAGGATCTAAGCGATGGGTCTGAAATCAACCTGGATGATACTTTGACATGTAGCACCTACAGTACCTAAACACTACTACAGACCCTAACAGCAGTGGCCTTGAACAGCAGGACGAAGCTCCGTGCCACACTGCAGTATTTGTTCAGGAATGATTTGAGAATGATGTCGCCTCCGAATTCCCCAGACCTCAATCCCGTCCGTAGAACGTGCTGGTCAAACCAATCCGATCCACTCACATCTTACAAGACTGCTGATACCAGATACCACAGAGATCTTGGCCTCTAGAGCTCCATCAATTTTCACACCATTTTCAAGGTCAGAATTAAAAAAAAAAAAAAAAAGATGTGCTTGTAGAGCGAGTGTCATTCACTGTGTCATGATTGGTAGAAATTTCAGATTTCAGACATCTTTATCCCAGACGACTTGGACACAAAACACGTGTAATATACGAAAGGTTGTGCAGTAAGAGCGGCAGTAATGCAAGAGCTGCGAAACGTCTTTAACCAAGCGTGAGACAGTGGTAAGAAAAATAGGAAAAACCACAGCTACACACACACACACACACACACACACACACACACACACACACACACACACATATACACCTGCACGTAAGTACACTAGATGCTAGTCGCAGGGAAGAAACAACAATCTTATAAGTTGAATATACTCTATTTGGTTCTATAACCAAGAATTTAACCATGAATAAGATCACTTGTGTTTTAAAATATTTGATTAAAAATCATAAAAAAAAAAAAAATGCCATGTCCTCTCATGTCGCTAACTGTACAGTTGTACCGGTTTTGTTGTAATAAACTAATCACTAGAACTAATTTTACACACACATTTACACCTACAGTATAAACGCCGTTGAGATGTAGCTCGTCCAATCAAATCAGTGGACGGTAACTCGTGTGACTTGTCATGTTGATGTCCTGCAACATAAAATCGAAAATGTAAACGTTTTGCTTTCGCTTGGAGAAGACTCTACTACAGCAAGGCGTTAAGGGATTTGTTTTGCTCTTGTGAGATGGAATTTTTTCTTCCTTAGAATGAAAGATACAACAGGGCTCTCAAGTTTTGAAGACAGGCAAGAGTGACACTTCAAACCCACCAGCAACACCCCCCCCCCCAGTTAACAATGTGTATGTGTGTTGGTTGTGTGTGTGTGTGTGTGTGTGTGTGTGTGTGTGTGTGTGTGTGTGTGTGTGTGTGTGTGTGTGTGTGTGTGTGTGTGTGTATGAGAGAGAGAGAGAGACAGAGAGAGAGAGAGATTATGACTGTGTTGTTTATTGTAACAAGTTGTTTATTGTAACTTTATCATTTGTAATGTTGCTCCCATATAAAACAGTTCAGCACAAGCCCAGACATTTTTAGGGTCATGATTGAGGACAATGTCCCGTCCAGAGACAAGCTGTTTCATGTTAAGGTTTTGTTCAAACCGACCATCGAAAATACCCTCGCTAATGAATATATTTTTTTAAATTTTCAGTGGTTGTTGCGTCAAATCTTACCCAGATTGTGCTATTTTCTGATTGGCTATTGTGTAGCCTCTTTTTTGATTGGCTGATAAGTGTCAGGCTCGAATAAGTGGTGCGGACTGATACATTTTGGGCACTGCATCATATTAAATATATGATAAATAGTCCAAAAGTTTTTCTGCGTGAGAAATACGATGTGTGGCGAGAGAGCGTGAGAAAAGACCCACATGAGGGACTGTCACTCTCAATGCGTGACACTTGACAGCCCTGATACAAGATAGAGTAAGATAAAGTAACGCGTTTGTTTGAACTTGATTTTTAATCAGTTGACTTAAAGGAAGCATCAAATCGAAGCATAAAGCTTGACTAATCTCCACTCTGTTTTTTTCTCAGAATGCTATACGTGCAGATTTTTAAAGCTTAGCAGTTATCCTGGATCTGAGGTCAGGAGGGGGTTGTACTGGTTTCCCTATGCTGTAGGTGTGTATGTGTGTGTCTGTGTGTGCAGGTTAACCGTGGTGACTTTCAGACCTGTGGTTTTGAGGCACTGCCCAGTGTTGGAAGGGCGTGTGCTGAAAGTGGTCATGTTGAGGTTAGGACTAAAAGTATCTCTGCCAATCCAATCTGAATGACACGAGGCTTGTTTTTTTTTCACATGGTTGCGTTTCCCCACTACACAACTGCTGATCAGCTACCGTGCAGTTTGCATGAGGCTCTTAATCTGCTCCGTTCCATCAATATATGGGACAGAATTCAGATCAGATGTTTCATAGAGTCTGTGTTGTGTGGTTAAAAATCTTCGTCTTCTACTCGATTTGAAGCGTGTGAGAAATGTTTGCAAGTAATCGTGGTAAATGAGGTTGATTCTGCCTGCTGTTATTTTTATTTTTTTTTGCACATGGGATGATGATTAAAGTTCATGACTCATTGTGCACATCTTTACCCCTTGCCATGGTGCTCTCCCACGCTTCACATATTGTTTTGAACAGATTGTGGTAAGAAGGCCACACACACACACACACACAAACACACACACACACACACACACACACACACACACACACACACACACACACACACACACACACACACTATACTGTATATTTTATACACGCAGCTACATTTATGAATGTTTCCAGATTCCGCTAAATACCAACATTTTTCTTCAAAAACATTTCTTCTCCTGTTCTCTTGTGTAATTTACACTTCGTTGGCATGCTGGCTTTGTGGTTAACATGTTTGCCGTGCACAACCCCTGTGCTTCAGGTGACCTGTTTTCTGTTCTGACAGTGAATTATTGCTGTTTGTATTTGGACTTGTCTCTCGGTCTCATCCGAAGAGATCTTGGTACTAGACTTCCCGTCTTCCCTGTATCTTGAACCCGCCTTGTCGTTCAATGACCTCTGACCTCTCTCATCAAAGGCACAGAACTTCTTTATACTAGTAAAGTATAAGAGAAAAATATGCAGTATTGTACTGTTGTGTGGAGATTGTTGTGTCTGAAAAATCGAATAATCTATAAACAAACCAGCCAACTTCCACATCAAGGTTAGCTGGTTTGTTTATTCGATTTTTCAGACATCTCCACACAACAGTACAATACTGCATATTTTTTCTCTTTTATCATTTTAGACACATTACTAGACAGACAGAACGAGGACAGAAGCCTTCATTATCGCCACATATACATTACAGCACAGTGGAATTATTTTCTTCACATACCCCAACTAAGGAGGTTGGGGTCAGAGTTCAGGGGCAGCTATGATACAGCGCCCCTGGAGCAGAGAGGGTTGAGGGCCTTGCTCAAGGGCCCAGCAGTGGCAGCTTGGCTGTTCTGGGCCTTGAACCCCGATCCTCCGATCAACAACCCAGAGCCTTAACCAGTGTTGATGGCTCAGGCGGTTTGGCTGACATGTCCTATTCGTCCTCCTACGATAAGCTGAATATACACGAAACCAAGATAAAGGACGACTTCATGGAGTTTATGACATTTCGCTTGGCTTATCTTTTAAGGAACTGGAGATCTGACAAACATTTTGCATAAAAGATTAGATTTTGCAGATTAGATTCTTTATATTCACAACCACTATGCTGTAGCGATGCATCAGACATGCGGAAGCAGTAACGTCGAGCTTTAACTCTGATTAGTTTCTTTCTGTCAGCGTGCCCTTGTGACACAAATATCTGGTAGTGAAATGACTCCCGAAAAATTTATTATGAAAGGCTGTGGTTTAAATAGTTAAATATAAATCTGTGTAACAGTAAAGCTTTGGGCTGCACCAAGGGGGATTTATCTCATGCTGTCATGCGGCAAGTGCAGACAATTAATTTAACGTAAACAAACACACGTATTAAAAAAATGTTAATTATATTAAATATTATACTAACTGAAATATTAATTTTTCTTAACGTTTTGTGGTGGTGAAAGCGTTTTTTTTTTTTGTTTGTTTTTCTTAATGAAAATAAAATAAATAAATAATAAAAGTCTATTTAAATTCTTCATGCCTGTGCCAGAGATTCTCCTCTATTGATAGAAGGAGTCTCCAGTTTCATCACCAGGTGTTTATGCTTTCAGGTTCTAGCAGATGGAATGAAATAAAGAAAAACTGGACAAAAACCATATACAGCTTTTTTTTTTGTTTTTTATAGCTTTGTCACTTTCCTGTCTCTATTGAAGATAAAAGAGGGGAAGTCGAGCCAACTCAAAGAAGGAAACACATGCGAAGCAGAGCTATTTGTGTCAAACGGATAAGAGGTTTCGACCACTGAGGCATTAAAAATCATGCGTTACTTTGCCACACAATGCACTTAGGCACAGAAAGTGTGTTAAAGCATGTTAGCAAGTTTTTTTTTAACTTTAAAAAAAGGTTGCACAAAAAGTTTTGTGAAGC
Organism: Tachysurus fulvidraco; assembly: GCF_022655615.1. Taxonomy (NCBI): domain Eukaryota; kingdom Metazoa; phylum Chordata; class Actinopteri; order Siluriformes; family Bagridae; genus Tachysurus; species Tachysurus fulvidraco. The sequence continues at coordinate 31,235,542 of NC_062520.1, forward strand.
TGAGCTGAGTATAATGAACACACTGCATGCAATCTCCTCAGACATCAGGAACTCGAGCAGAATTCCGCCATCCCAACTGATATATCAACAAAGAAAGGAAAAGACATGGGCGTTTTCTTCAAACCAGCCCACACACACACACACACACACACACACACACACACACACACACACACACACACACACACACACACACACACACACACACACACACACACACACACTCCCTCTCTCTCTCCTCTACGTCCCTTACTTAAGGCTAATGCTCCTTGCTCTCAGTTGTCAAATCCTGATCTTTCCCACACAGACTCATACAGTACATACGTCTGGACACGTTCATGCTAGCAGAATGCTACACATGCTCTCAGGATTACTGTCGCTCCTGCTGGACCTAGCCTTAATTTCGGGTATGAAATCTATAAACTTATATCGAACGTAAAAAAAAAAAAAACAGAATCCTGTCCAAATATGTTGGATGTACTTTTCAACTTTTCATGCATAAACTGTATCTTTGTATTATTGTTTAAATTCTAAACACAATATATTAAAATTCGGAAGATTTTAAAAAGGACAAACAACGGATTTTTGTTTTCGAACGACACGACGAGTTAAAAAAATAATTCTGTTCTTTAGATGTTTTTTTTTGTTTGTTTTGTTTTGAAACTAATGCAGATTTAAATCACGAAACACTAGAAAACAATTTAAACACTTAAAAAACATATCTGGAAATACAAAACGTAGCATTATTCTGTGAAGTATCAAATTAGCACAGTTGTATAATTGTATGATATAGCTGAATTTATAGATTTTGAAAAAATTGGGAACAAACAAGCAAAAAACAAACAGAAAGGTGTTTTATAAAATTTTTCGTGCAAGAAAAATGTACAGTACTGTGCAAACGTTTTAGACAGGTGTGAACAAATGCTGTAAACAAAGAATGCTTTCAGAAATGGAAGTGGTAAACATTTATTTTTTATAAATGAACAAAAGAGAAATCTAAATCAAATCAGTATTTGGTGTGACGACCCTTTGCCTTCAAAACAGCAGCAATTCTTCTAGCTACACTCGCACACAGTTTTTGAAGGAACTCGGCTGGTAGGTTGTTCCAACCACAGATCTTCTGTGGATGTCGGCTTTCTCACATCCTTCTGTCTCTTCGTGTAATCCCAGACACACTCGATGATGTTGAGATCAGGGCTCTGTGGGGGCCGTGCCATCGCTTCATGCTGGTTTTGAAGGCAAAATGTAGTAACACTAAATATTGATTTGATTTAGATTTTTCTTTTGTTTGCCCACTTTGCATTTTGTAAATTGACAGAAATATACACTCATTATTCATACTTATGAAAGCATTCTTTGTTTACAGCATTTTTTCACACCTGCCTAAAACTTTTGCACAGTACTGTACATTGTTTAAAATATTTGTAAAAATAAATCAAAGATACTGAAAATGTTAATGGCAGAACAAAAAAAATAAACGAATAAAAATCTGGATGATGGTCCTTTAAAAAATCCTTATATTGTGTTTTACCATTCGAAATCATTTTCTAAATCAAATTTAACAAAGCTGTAAACATCCTCTGACACTAGTTTCAATTCATCTGTAAGTGTGCTACAGTTCAGCTTTGTTTGTTTTCTTTGCTTTTTTTTTTGTTGTTTTTTTAGATAGGGTGCGGTCCTAAAGTCCAAATTTAATTTTTTTTTTTTTAAATATGGGAACAGATTTTCATGTACAAATGAAAAATATTTAGTACATCTTATATTTCCGAATTTTTTTTAGTCCCTATTAAGATTTAGCCAAATTGTAAAAATGTGATGTTAAGATTTTTCCCCTTTTTCACTGAAACATGTCACGGTACGGTGAATTTCATCAAATGCGACCAAAACATTGTGAGGTTTCACAGAAACTTTCGTTTGTGAAGTCCAAGCTATCTCAACGTGCGCAATCAGCAGGATGAAGCGAAAACTAATTCTGAAACTCTTTTGCAAATACTCCTACGCTTCTAATTTTCACCCACGCTGACGAGGATGATCTCGATAGTCACGAATGATTTTAGGATAATTTTGAAAAGAATTGAAATAATGAAGTCTAAAACCCTAATCTACGTGTGTGTGCATTTTATAAAAATGTTTATGCTTTGTTTTCCAGGTCAGACAGCAAATATGTCTCTGATTATAACTGAAGGTACAAAGAAATTCTGGGTCTTTTTAAATTTGAAAAATATTTAATAATTTTGAATATTTTATAATTTTGAATATTTTCACTTACTGTTGGCCGATTTTTTTAGTCCGATAACATAGAAATTGACATAATTACAGTGCATGCTTTTTAATATTTATATGTGTATATATTGTGCAATTATAAAAAAAAATAATAAGCCTGAGCATTAAATTAAGTAAATATTTCTTTTCCAGGTGTGGTTAAGAACGGCGTGAACAAGCTTCACCATGCTTCACACTCCAACATTCCAGTTGTGAATGGAAAGCACTTTGATGGTAAACTATTCTGTTTTGCTTTGTTTCGAAAAGTGATTTTTCTGTGTTTAATTAATTTAATGAATAAATTTTTAGGGGGGACACGGTGGCTTAGTGGTTAGCACGTTCGCCTCACACCTCCAGGGTTGGGGGTTCGATTCCCACCTCCACCTTGTGTGTGTGGAGTTTGCATGTTCTCCCCGTGCTTCGGGGGTTTCCTCCGGGTATTCCGGTTTCCTCCCCCGGTCCAAAGACATGCATGGTAGGTTGATTGGCATCTCTGGGAAATTGTCCGTAGTGTGTGAGTGTGTGTGTTTGCCCTGCGATGGGTTGGCACTCCGTCCAGGGTGTATCCTGCCTTGATGCCCCGATGAAGCCTGAGATAGGCACAGGCTCCCCGTGACCCGAGGTAGTTCAGATAAGCGGTAGAAAATGAGAGAGTGAGAGAGAGAGAGTGAGAGAGAGAGAGAGAGAGAGAGTGAAATGAATTTACTCTGTACAGGTTTGATCGGTGTGTCTTGTTTCTCATTCGGTGACTCATGTATATAAATCAGAATCTGCTCTCCTCCTCTCCACTTCCCTCCTGCCTGTTTCCTGTTTCCTACTTCCTGTACCGTCTGAACAATTCAGGAGCTTTGTAGGCATTGGCTTGAAGATTTACAGACGACGTAGCGAAAGCCCTGTTCCTTGCATACAGTATTACACTCGTGCTAATCGGTTGTCAACGGCTGATTGTGTTTTTATTGAGTTTTATTCCATGTTTAATTTAAAGTTTAAAAGTTTTAGCACATATGGTACAAAAGATATAGACAGTTACATCGCAAACCAAACTAGACCAAGTTCTACAAGTCAACAAATCCAAAATTCTTACTGTAGAAACCATAATGTATTAGAACAAGTGCTTTGATATGAACGCGATATTCTGGCTGCTGTTATACAAAAAGGGAAAAGAGAAAATATCTTTCAAAGAGAATTTATGAAAAGCTTTAATCCGAACGCAATCGTCGCAAATTATCCATGAGTTACGTAAAATCAACGTTTTTTTTCTTTCTGTTTTTTGTCACGGAATTTATTAATTTTTTTTAGTTAAAGTTAAAATTCATTGCAAATTCTTAATTGTATGTTATCTGATATTTTTTCCAGAAAATATCAAAGACAATGTGACTTATGAAGAGCAAGGTAGGAGCACTGTGTGTGATTGTATGTGTATGTGTACAGTATGTGCATGAGGCAAAAATGTTTTATTTATTTATAATTACACTACAGTAGTGAAACATCTCTGAAACAAGTAAGATCCTATTAATATAACTCCCCATCCCCCCCACCCACTCCCCCACCCCAACCCAGCCCCCCACCCCCGCGTACTTTCCGTAAAGACTTTTCCATGTTGCAAAAGTTATGTGGGAATTTATCCACATTTCCTCATACAAGTATTGTGACAGTGACTGGCAACATTCATAAAACGCTTATGCAATAGCAAGAGAGCTTTAATATCAAATTACTGTGGTAAAGGTAAATGTAGTGTGTGTGTGTGTGTGTGTGTGTGTGTGTGTGTGTGTGTGTGTGTGTGTGTGTGTGTGTGTGTGTGTGTGTGTGTGAGAGAGAGAGAGAGAGAGAGAGAGAGAGAGAGAGAGAGAGAGAGAGAGAGAGAGAGAGAGAGATGCCTTTAACATAATATGCACATTTAAGCATTTGTTTCTAATATTCTTTCGTTCCCGTGGCTCTGGGCTCTGTTGGTCTTTTCCAGAGAATTTCCAGGATCAGGAGAAAATACACCACTATGGTCATTATAAATGTGATGAAACACTCTTAAGACTTATTGGAAAAGAATACTGCTCAGACAATTTTGATTCGTTCATGACGAACCTGACGAAGGACGAGTGGTGCGATTTTGAGATGGTGCTCAGGTAAGCAAAAAAAATAATAAATTAATTTAATTTAACCAACATAAAAAAATGAAGTCACAGACGTCTGTGTGTGTACAGTGTTCATGTATAATGCATTTCTAGGATCTAACTAGTAGTAAACAAGGACGGTAAGACAATAGATGACAGATCTGTTGCTAGCTAACTACAGAAATGATGTTACTAGTCTAAGTAAGAGTCGCTAGTGAATAATTGAAACAACAAGCTTTTAATAGCTGCGTTTAGAGAGGAAGTGTGCAAGTATGCAAAGGAAAAGCTGACGTTTGCTTTAGAATGGAGTGTATTTACATAAACACAACATTATCACTAACATGCTTTCTTGCCTTGTAATTACTGACAGACATTTCCTTCTGCTGCCAGATAAGAAATCTGTATCTGTCCTTCTTCCATTTTAGTTACTACAATGATCTGACCCACTGCTTGGAGAATGTTTGTGCTGTAGTGGCACATTGTTATTACCCAAACGCTGTTGTGCAGGAGATGTTTGTGGAAGTCCACAAGCAATACTTCAACGAGTGTGTACATGTACATGAGGAAGAAGATCTTTCAGATGCCCCTGCAATTGTTGTCCTGATTCTCACCCTGCTGCCTGTCAGCGTCATTCCCATGCTGGTCCATATGGTCATCTGGAAGAGTAGCGTTATTGACTGAAAACGGCAAGGACGCACAACGTCGTGCTATTTTGCGCAGTGCGTTTACAATAGAGCAAAAAAAATTGAGATGAATGAAATTGTAAAAGCAATATGCTGTAATGTAACGTAAAGAAATGGATGTATATATGGGATGTCTGCTTTTACTGCTATAAAAATGTCCACTAGCAAGAAGTTGTAATAATAATTATAATAATAATTATAACATTGTCTTGCATAACTACTGAACAAACATAATTAACATTTTTTTAACATGTCTATAGTTGAATACAACGATGTTCTGAAAATGTATTTTGGACAATTATAACGATTACATAACAACAGTATATAAAAAGCCAGATTTGGTAGCTAGCTATCTCGTGTCATTTCCATCCTGAGTCATTCGTGTAAAGAGTGGAGAAGCACTTAGATAGATGTAGCATAACACACACTTACTACTGAACAGTAAAGCCACTACATTTCTTTTGTACATTTCTTTTGTTCTTTTCTGGTTGGCTAAGTTGTGTTTAGCTGATGTTTAGCTCTGAAGTTATTGCTGTAAACTGTAACTGTAATTAAACTTCACTACTTTAGTCATGATTGTACAGTCATTCAGCGATGTATGCACATTTTGTGTGTGTGTGTGTGTGTGTGTGTGTGTGTGTGTGTGTGTGTGTGTGTGTGTGTGTGTGTGTGTGTGTGTGTGTGTGTGTGTTTGAATTTAGTGAAAGCAGTAAATACTGTATACAGAAAATTATCGGTGTCATTGCCTCTTTTTTTTTTTTTTTTTTTTTTTTTTTTTTTTTGCATCAAAAAAAAAGCCATCATCAGTACCAGACTGGTTAAGTTGAGTACCGGAACATTTAACGCTTTTATACACAAAAATATACACATTTTTTAGTCGCGTGGAAATGTTATGTCGTTCATGTCATCGCTCTTTACAGCTGTGATGATCAGAAAAACATAGCAAAATGGATATGAGCTACAACTACATTTACATTTACAGCATTTGGCAGACGCCCTTATCCAGAGCGACGTACATAAGTGCTTAAATCTCTAACATTGAATACATTAATGCTGGTTCACTAGGTTACATACTTAAGATACCATGAGTTTAAAACATTTGTTCAAAGTTACAATGAAAAAGTGTCAAAGGTTTTTTTTTTTGTTTGTTTGTTTTAAATGCAAAAGATAGGGAAAGAAGTGCTAGTTGAAGTTTTTTCTGAATAAGTAGGTCTTGCCGCTTGAAAATAAGTAGCTACGCCGAATAAGTAGCTCCGCCGCTTGAAAATAACCAGTGACTCAGCTGTCCGGACCTCTAGGGGAAGTTCATTCCACCACCTTGGTGCCAGAACAGAGAAGAGTCTTGTAGTATACTTGCCTCTTACTCTGAGTGATGGTGGAACCAGTCGAGCAGTGCTGGTAGATCGGTAGAACTAGTGAGGAACTAGTATAAGGAGACAAGTGAGAGAGCGTGAGCTTATATCCGTACTGAATTCGATGGTGGATTTGTGACGTCTACTGAATTAGCATTTAGGTTAGTGTCCTGTACAGTACCTGTAAAATAATTGAACTCTTAGCTTGTATATTATGCAACAATATCACACAGAAATGTCATATCGGTCATGTCATTATGACTTATTTAGGAAATTACCTCAGATGCACACTGAGTAAATGATAAAATATACAAAACCCTAACTGAACCAAAGAACACTGATGACATCAGATGACCTTTGCGGTTTTTTTAGGTTCTGCTGAACACTTGACATACAGACAAACTAGGCTTACTTATTGGGGAACTGCGCCTGCTTTCGATGTTGTGTAGCTTTTGGAAAATAGACAAATCAGCTATATTCACTTCGGGTGTTAAGCAACCCGTTTCATAAAGACGCCTCATGCATGTTGTAATGAGGATGAAACTATCACACACACATAGAGGCAGATAGCTGCATTCATGATTCCTAATCATTTTGAACTGTTTTGGTGCATTATGCTCTACTGACTTGGATCACATGGACCAACATGTACGTGTCCATGTTTTATCCGTCTTGTATTTGAAAGTACGGTGGCCCATACTCAGAATTCGTTCTCTGCATTCGACCCATCCAAAGCACACACACACACACACACACACACCCGGAGCAGTGGGCAGCCATTTATGCTGCGGCACCTGGGGAGCAGTTGGGGGGTTCGGTGCCTTGCTAAAGGGGACCTCAGTCGTGGCCGGCCCAAGTTTACGAGTCAGAATCTCTAACCATTAGGCCACAACTTGCCCCAGGCAAAAGTCCTGGAAAATGATAGGAAGTGCAGCAGTGAGATGGATCCACACCCTGTTTACAAATCTAGACTGCCAATGTAAATGTTTTTTTTTTTTAAGGAAAGTCCTCCTAGTATCTCGACAATTGGTGGAAAACATACACACCCTTAGTGAAAGAAAAGAGGTAATTCCCAGAGATAATTATATCATGATGAAAGGAAACAATTCTGGTGATTTATGGTGGTACAACTGCAAAGTAGATCATCGGTGTGTGTGTGTGTGTGTGTGTGTGTGTGTGTGTGTGTGTGTGTGTGTGTGTGTGTGTGTGTGTGTGTGTGTGTGTGTGTGTGTGTGTGTGTGTGTGTGTGTGTGGACAAAGATGTTTCAGAGTACCCCATTGCCCTCTCCTGGTAGAACCTTTGAATAGTGGTTTCCAAGCACTTTCGAAATCCACCTCACAGTATAATATAATATAATATAATATAATATAATATAATATAATATAATATAATATAATATAATATAATATAATATAATATAAAAACAACATAAAGGAACTTGTTCCCTCTGATGGTTACAAAACAGTACTGACACCGATCTGCAAAACAAGCAGTTCCTCTTATCGCATTACAGCAGCCACAAACAGTTATTTGCTCACATGCAAAAACTTCTGAAAAAACTTCTGAACATTTCTGTTCTGAAAAGTTTTCCATAGCCAACGGATTGTTTTTGTAGCTATTAAAGCTGCTTTAGTAGAAAAACAAAATCTATAGAGAGAAAATACAAAAAAAATTCTTGAAAAACAAAACTGTTAGGAAAGAGTTATATAGTAAAGAGTTTCTTTCTGTACTACAGTTTCGTTGTGTTCTTGTTCATGGGATAATCAGAGCTCCAGATATCAGTTAATGCAACAGATTAGTTCCTGAGACGATAGAAAACTGCAATGTTAGTTCAAGAACCATTAAAAATTCAATGAAATTATTAATTATAATTATTAATTATAAATATAAAAATACACTTGATTAGAATGTTTTGTTAAACTATATAAAATATTTACGACCATGAAATAATAAAAGCTCATGAAAGGAAATCCCCTGTGAACATACAGCAAAATTACTAAATTTACAAAAATTACAAAATTACAGAAATACTCTGTTTGTTGAACAGTGGATATATGGATATGTTCATTTGGCTGTTTTAAGGTTTTCACATGACTCAGTGCTTAGTCAGTCAATAATGGGAAAGCGAAAATACACACGATTCCTCTTTTGTGGTTGCCAGATTGGATCACAAGTCAGTCTGTTTGTACTCTTTCTAAAACTTGGAATGAGCCAATGAGACAGAACACTTGCATCTTGTATCATTTTATTAGAAAACATTGATATCAAAATTATCAGGTAAATTTTAATCAAAAAAAGGATTTTTTTTTATTTTCTGTTTTTTTTTATCTGGCTTCAGCAATCAAATGCAACAAAAAAAGATGCCAAAAAATCCAACAGAAACAGCAAGTTGAGGTTAATGAGAATCTCTTCATTAATGACAGGTGGATGATAATTACTTTTGTACATATGTTTTAATGGAATGTGTTTGGTTCATTCTGTGCACACTCATGTGAGTCATTACACAACCAGGTTGATAAAAGTTTGTACATTTCTGTCTTTGTTTTTCCCCTAAACTGTATTTGTTTTTTCTTTCATTTGGCCTATAATAGCACGGGATGCAAAAACTCCACTAAAGTTCTGAAACCAAATTTATCCCCTGCCAAAATGATAACAAAAATCTGTGAAAAAAGTGTGTAGAAAGTAAGGATCTGCTCATGATCCAAAGCATACAGTCTGCGAAACATGGTGGTGGTAGTGTTACTGGACTTGAATGGACGAGCATTGGCTGCTTCACTAATCTGGTGGAAGAAGCAGATTAAATTCAGAAGCATTCTGTCAGACAATGAGCCAAAACACAAGAAAGATCACAACAGAAGAATGCAATAGTTTGTCGATCACCTGCTTTTTTTTTCAGTTATTGCAAGCAACTAAAAATCAACCCTATAACCCTGTTATTTGGGTTTGATCTAATACACATTTGCTCAGCTAAAAAAAATGTTGTGGTCTGTCATCAAAGGTGCCAAAAAAAGTTCTCTGTTCTTTATCACATCTCAATGTATATATCACCAAATTCTTCTTCTTCTTCTTCTTCTTCTTCTTCTTATTATTATTATTATTATTATTATTATTATTATTGTTGTTGTTATTATTATTATTATTTTAAATCTGGAACCCAGATGTTTTAATTTGTATAGCAAAAACACTGAAAAGGTGTTTCAATACTTTCAGAAATGACTCTACGATCATGTTCACGATATTAAAGAAAAACGTACTGTTCCATAATTTATCTCGAAAAGCTTTGAAACATCCGTATCTGGCAACAAGCTCGTCTGCTCTCACGGCTGGTTGGTTCCCAACGACTCAAAGACGCGTTTATAAACCCAGAGATCGTAGACACTTCCCTTAACTAATAATTCTCACGAGTGAAGTGAACATCTAGACAGAGACAGTGAGGAAGATTTAAGGTCTGTTAACAGAAATGCGTTTTGCTCTGGCGCTCCTGTGCGCTCTGCTCAGTCTGTGCGCAGGAGATGTCGGGGATTTCTCGGAGTGTTCGAGCTTCTTCTACCGGACTCGGCCACCCACAGGCATCGCGGGGACTCCGATCTGTCAGCGCTACAAGAACCTCTACCACTTCGCCACACTGTACAGCCGGGAGCGCCGCACGCCCTGGTTCTCCGGGTACGTCTTCTCCTTGCCGCAGGGAAAGCGCCCCAGAGGGGAATGGAAGTACGAACCACAGGTAAGAAAACCACAGCGTTGACTCTTGTTTTTCAGGGGAAATGAGCTACTACTCGTGCTCAGAAGTCACGTCACGTACTAATTTGCATATTTTATACACACAAGAAACTTTCTCAGAAGTTGGAGGGGGGGAGAGAGAGAGAGGTGTTATTTAAATACAAAAAATACAGACACTGTTAAATGGATTTCTTACCAAATCAATGATGATACATTATTCTTAACTAAATAACACCATTTAAAAACCAGTTATAACCAAATTCTTATTTAAAAAAAAGTTGTCTTTGGTCATATCAACTAACTATTTAGGTATTTAACAATACAATGTCTTCAAAATAATAACTGGTGATCAGTTATTAGTCGTTGGAATGGATGGTGATCGTGATTGGTCATGGGGATGAATGGCGATATGATTGGTTTCTCGGTCAGTGATCAGCCATAGTTGAGAACAGTGGTGCGAAGCGATTGGTCATCCAGATCAATGGGGAGCCATGATTGGTTTTGACGTCAGTGATCAGTGATTGGTCAGTTAGAACAATGATCAGTGACGTTCAGAATAATGGTGAGATGTGATTGGTCATTGAGAACAATAGTGAGAAGTGATTGGTTGTTGGGAACATGAGCCTGCACAAGTGCAGTTTGGGCAGGCATTAAATATTAGACAAGCCTGCTCTAAATTCCAAGAACCAGCAGCAGTTCTGTAATCTGGAGAGCATATCGAGTGCAGGACAGTCGTTATACTCTGGTCAAAAAAATTACAATTTTTGTTCCAAGGCTCTTGTTTGAAAGAAAAGCAACAGGTGGCAGTTGAAAAAGTTACTGTACAAATGTCCATTAGATAGTGAAATGTTCACCTAAATAACCAAACCCAATCTCACTTCTACATAACATTCGACATATATTTTTAGAATCGCAAGTGATGCTGCTGTGCATCAGTTACAAACAAGTCCAAAATACTCAGGTTTAAGAAATGAGTTAAGGCAAAAATTCTGGTCTGGACTCGTAGATTTCGGCACAGTGGTGCAGATCATTTTTGTATTGCAGATTAAAGTACTTTCGATGAGACCAAGTGTGTTCAAAATGAATGCTGAAATACACAAGTGGAAGGGAAGCTAAGGGTGAAGAGGAACTTGATTGTGGTTTACCACAAAGAAAAATAAGCTTTAACATGATCTGTCACTAGTGTTTACTGCACAGCACTAAAAGTTTTCTAGATGTGTACAGTTGACTTATTACTCACTTCATGCACGCAAGCTTACAATAAGTGCCTGTGGTCGTTATACTTATGCCAGAATGACTGTTTCTGGCCTTTCCTTTCGTCTTTCGTTTAGTGTTTTCTTGCTTTCGACACGAATGTTGGTCAGATGTCATCTACAGTTTGCGTGGCAATATCACGCACCAGTCGACAGAAATAGCATATCAAGAATCCTTTGCAAAATGCTTCAGAAATAAATACCGATAAGTAAGGGTGAGCACAAATCATTTGTAAGTCTGAAGAATGTATGAAAACATTTAACTTGGGAAAAATTAAGAAACAAATTTCAGATGGAAAAACACATCTGTTCAAATTTAACATCTTGTGTGCCTCCTTCTCTTCCAGCTAGGTTTAACATCTTGTGTGCCTCCTTCTCTTCCAGCTAGCCAAATCCAAGGCTGACGGCAACATGGTTCCGTTTCCAGTTCCACCTGCCAAATTGGACCAGAATGTGGTGGAGAGCCAGGCCGTCCAGAAGGATTACACCAACTCCTCCTACACACGCGGCCACCTGAACCCAAACCAGCACCACAATGACACCATTGCGCGTCGTGCCACCTTCACCCTCACCAACGTGGTGCCGCAGAAGTTGAAATCCAATGACGGTCCCTGGGCCAAACTAGAGAATAACGTCACCAAGATCCTCAAGGAATACTGCCTGGGTAAGGCATACATAGTGACTGGAGTGATTCCATATGAAAAAGACCGCTGGCTGAAGGATGAGGGCAGAGTGGCCATTCCCGAGTATATGTGGTCAGCCTACTGCTGCCAGAACTACAACCAGAACCTTCCAGATAGCCTGAAAGGTAGGTTCCCTACGTTTGGTGCCATTGGTAGGAATGATCCAAACAGTACCCAGGAGATTGTACCAGTGGACCAACACCAAAAGAAAGAAGAGCTAGGATTTGATGTTCGATTAATGGAGCTACCGGTTTTGGAGGGGTACTTGAAGATGAGATACAGGATGTCTATCAGTGTTTTCGATCAGCAGTGCTCATCGGCATAGCCAGCATTTCAATCTTAGTAACTGTTCATTTCAAACACCAGATTTTTATAAATTAAATTCTAAATGAACTTATTGTGAGCTGTAAGTGTAGCAGATGAGTGCTAGGGCATCTTATTCTTCAAACTGTGACCGTTGTTTCTCTACAGTAGCTTTGAATGAACCAAATAACTATACATAACGATTGTGTAGCAACTGAGCACCGTGTACACAAGTTACTGTTTTATAAAAATGATAAAATCATCAGTAAAAATATTTTAGTATTCTGCCCATATAACGTACATAATATAATTGTATTGTATCTATAATTGAATAGAATTTTAAGCACTGGATTAATTTGTGTATTCAATTGCAAATTACACCGTCGAAGTAGGACTCCCCCAATAAATTAAATAATAAAAACGAGCGTAGTGTTATATTCTACCAACAGATGTCAGCATTTATTAAGAAAAATATATAGAGCGCAAGCTCAGTCTTCATGACTGCCAAAGGATCCTTCAGTATGTCAATGTTAAAACAGATTACTAGCTATTAATTTGTTGTTATTGTTTAATTTTGTGTTTTGGAAGTGAATATACCAATATACCTCAATTCTGTGCAGATTTTGAGAAAAATTCGCAGTACTTTAGTCAACGCTTAGTCTAAACAGTCGAGGACTAAGGTAATGTCTTTTGGTAAAATGTCGTTCACCACTACGTTGTTGTTGTTGTTGTTGTTGTTGTTGTTGTTGTTGTTGTTGTTGTTTTCTTTCATCACCAACTGTACTGTATACCTCAGGATTAACTTTAATATTACATTAGATTAATGTCTTTCCTTTTTTTGTGCCTTCATGCATGAATGTTTGTATTGTAATTAATATTTGTTTAAATCACCTGAATCTGAGAATCTGAATTAAAAATCCAGGTGAAGGTTCAAGAACTTCAACTGATGGATATAACAAACAAGCCTTCATGTCTAGTGTTTCTGAGCATGTGCTTTATAAGTAGGACAAATGGGAAATGGGTTTAAAAGTAACGGATAGTCTTAATATTGAGGGAAGGGTGCCCTCTGGTGGCATGGAGGTGAAATATCCAGGGCCAATAACACATTATTGTTATAAACCTTTAACTGCAATTTATTCACGTTGGTGAAGCCTACTTTAATGTCTAAGAAGGTTGGAAACACTTGGAGAGATCTTGGTCTACTCCACTCTTCACTATTCTTAGGTTTAAAAACACCCCATTAAGTTCAGACTGCAGGATTTTCAGTGATTCATATCTGGATAATAAGATCGCCAAACAATATTTTTGTGGTCCTTCACAATGCCATTAATCTTCACTACAGCCTGAAAGCCTTCACCCACAAAACAACCTCAAGTAATCACTGATCCACAAGCACAGTGAGTTTTTTTTTTTTTAACCCTCTGGAGTCGATGAACGCGTATAGGCATTTTGTGGCATAATCTCCTTTTAAGGCCGGAATGAACTTAAATTACACTTTCAGTTTCGATCGTACAGATAAGAGCAATACATCAATCAAATCTGTAAAGAGTCTACTTTTATTTGTATACACACATAATAACACCAAAACACTGTGCTTTTGTAGAATAAAGAAAATATACAGACTGCGTTCTCTGCCATCTCGGTCTCGGTCACCACTCTTCACAGACACATAAATAATCTCAGCGAATACTTGCCTCAAATACAAGATAAATATATGCCATGTGTGTGTGGAGTTTGCATTTTCTCCCCGTGCCTCGGGGGTTTCCTCCGGGTACTCCGGTTTCCTCCCCCGGTCCAAAGACATGCATGGTAGGTTGATTGGCATCTCTGGAAAATTGTCCGTAGTGTGTGTGTGTGAGTGTGTGAGTGTGTGTGTCCTGTGATGGTTTGGCACTCCGTCCAGGGTGTATCCTGCCTCGATGCCCGTTGACGCCTGAGATAGTTCGGATAAGCGGTCGAAAATGAGTGAGTGAGTCTACATTACTGTGTGTAACAATTATATTTGCCTTTTTATTTTTTTTTTCATTTTAAAAAAGGTGCTGTTTGGAACTTATTAGTGCAATTCCCTGACAGACCACCAGGGGGCTACTGGCAGGCGGTTTTGCTTGCTTAAGGTTATGTGCTTTCCTATAAGTACCTTCCCTTTTGTATCTGCTTTGTTAGTCATTGTTACATGTCTGGTTCAAGGTACTGCTGTGTTTATTTTGTATTATGCTTAAGTTCTATCATGTTAAGTGTTCTATGTTAAACTGAAGCAAGGAATATGCATTCCTGCATTCGGGTCTGATTGTACAGTACGGGTATAATCCGAGTATAGTACGAGGACGTATAATCACAATATCATTGGCAGCCAGGAAGCAGGTGTAACAGTTGTAAATAAAAAATAAAATAATAATAATAAAATAAATAATAATATCAAAGATAGCTTCTGGTAGGAGTTTTCACCTTTTTGAAATGGATGAGCTCATTGAAAAACCTTTATTGAAGGTCAGGACCGTCATAAGGCTTGCGGCCATGTTGCCATCTTCAGTCAGGATGATGCCAGTCGCAGTGCAGTGGTCTGCAGGCTGTGAGACTTCACCGCTCCAGACAATGAGAGACAGAGAGCTAGAGTGAGAGACAAATAAAAGAAGACAGGAAATAATGTGGGAGGACATAAATAAAGGGAAGAATGGGGTCGTGACAAACTGAGTTTTCATGTAAGCGTATCAGGAACTCATCTGAATGTGGACAAAAATCTAAGATAGGCTTTCAAATAGATAGCAGTTATTACAGCCTGCTAAAGGTTTCAAACAAAGTTGTTATTAGAAACCAGAGTCTTGAAACATGCAGATAAATTAGTAATTATTATCCATAGCTGGGGCTAATAAGCAAGTGGGCAACAGCGATGCAATGAACAATACTTCACAACAAGAAGCAGAAACTAGGGAATATGGAAATGAACACAAAACAGTTGAACACTTTAGGATAATAAACCAATGAAGGAAACAAGAGCAAAACAAAGGTTTTTTGTTAAACTTAAACAAAAGCATATTACAATAGCAAGCACCGATCACAGTGCTGGAAATCACAGGGGACATTGATGATAGGCCAGGTGAAGCCTGATCGAGGTGAAAGATCGTATGTGGCTTTGTGGAGATCCCAGAACAGCAGAAACACAGACACACAGAACTATAAAAAAGCTGAGGCTCATTTTTTATTTAAAGAGCTTCTATCAAATAGTTAATAAAGTAAAAAAAAATAATAATAAACTCAACACAGAACAGGGGCACACAGTGGGGCAACAGACCAATGAAAAAAATCCTTTTCTGCTTCATAAATGTGGACAGAAAGACCTACTTTAACTGAGCTATTCCTAACTGACTTTACTGTGACTTCTCTTGCACCTTGACTGTTATTTCTATCACAGCCAAGTGAGCACAGTGTGGTGTGTGTGTGTGTGTGTGTGTGTGTGTGTGTGTGTGTGTGTGTGTGTGTGTGTGTGTGATAGAGAGAGAGAGAGACAGAGAGAGAGAGAGAGAGAGAGAGATTTGGAGCATGTTTGTTATCTGTGTGATACTTTATGGGTGTCAGCACTGTGCTGTGATGCTAAGAAGAGGAGACAGATGCTTAATCTGAGGTTACCAGCTATGCTCCGCTGTTCTCACACACACACACACACACACACACACACACACACACACACACACACACACACACACACACACACACACTCCTAACATACACTAACATATAACCAATCAGTCATGACCCATAAAGTCACCCACACTGGTGTTTTTTCCTTTTACTTGTATATTTTCCTTTTAAGCATCTAACATGCAGGACTGTGTTATAAATTGTATGTAATATATTTAGAAATTTTAAATTTACTATTTAGAAAATTGTACCAATTCTCAAAATGTACTTGTGTCAGCGAGCTGGCAGCTCAGCTGAATTCTTAGTTTGCAGCACAGAAGCTCCTTCTACTGTAGCTCAATGATGGATGCATGATGCAACATCTACAGCAGCATCCCGAGGGGGCCTGACAGGGAGGTCAGGGTTGGAGGGGTTGTATGTTTAGCCTCATTGAGCTGCCATGCAACACTGGGCTTCTCTAGCTGAGTGGCATTCCATAATGACGATTTCACCGAGCTTTGAAGGACTACAAAACATACCTGGCTGAGAAATTCCTTCAGGAGCATCAGGTCTCAAAAGTACCTGCAGAATTAACCTGTGGAATTGACTGTAGAATGAAGTAAATATTTTCAGACTAACGAAGTCTGTCATGTGCCTGCGGCTCCTTACAGCCTGCCTCGGTGCTTTTCTTTTCAGCTCCTGCGGAACAGATGCATTCTCTCTGATTTGTATAAGTTCTTTATAGGGGGCCGTGTTGCATCCTTTAGCGACTGTATGTTGTCACACAGACACCAACAATTTAGTAGCCTTATTCTGTTTTCTGTTGAAACTGTACAGCAATTGTAATTGTGAATTGAAGTGTATGAAAAAGATAAAGACACACTGTCCACGCTCACACACTGCCATACCGCTCTGTCCCTTTCCACTGGCCCTGCCCCAACCCCTGCCCCAACATTATGCCCCCTTTTCACTCACTCATCTTCTACCGCTTATCCGAACTACCTCGGGTCACGGGGAGCCTGTGCCTATCTCAGGCGTCATCGGGCATCGAGGCAGGATACACACTGGACGGAGTGCCAACCCATCACAGGGCACACACACACTCTCATTCACTCACACACACACACACACACACACACACACACACACACACACACACACACACACACACACACACACACACACACACACACTATGGACAATTTCCCAAAGATGACAATCAACCTACCATGCATGTCTTTGGACCGGGGGAGGAAACCGGAGTACCCGGAGGAAACCCCCAGGCACGGGGAGAACATGTAAACTCCACACACACAAGGCGGAGGTGTGAATCGAACCCCGACCCTGAAGGGGTGAGGCGAAAGAGCTAACCACTAAGCCACTGCCCCCCCCTGCCCCCTTTCAAATTAAATCTAATAATGAAATAGAGATTCACCCTCCCAGATTTTCTTCCAATGTATACAAAGATCATGAAGATCATGAAGATCTCTGACCGGTTTGAAGGAAGTCGCTCTGCTCTCGCGGACAGGACGAGCAGACACGCAAGACCCTAAGAAGCAAACAGAACACGGCAAGAATCGTCCGAGACCAAGGGCAAGGAGGTTTGAGTCAGGAGTGACGAATTTTATTTTCTGGCATCTTCGAGCTACGACAAATAAAATAATAAATTAATTAAGCCGGATGTAAAAGAATTTGAGTCATAGCGTGGAGCTGTGCCTCAGTCTAGAATGGTTTAGATCTGAACTGAAAAGGTCACATCTTTTAGGCCAAAGGATGTCTCTATTTCCTCTCATGGCTTGGTCAATGTAGCTTTATTATTTCACATATAGCCTGAAAGACAATGAAAAAAGGTTTCTCATACAGCATAGTACAGTAGCATAGATCAGTGATGTCTTGAATATATGACTACGTAGATATGAGCTTAAATTACAAGGTGACAGTGTGTTTCACGCCCTGCCACACTTGGTGTATTTCTCTCTGCTAATGACCTGCTGTCTGGTGATTCCTAGCTGTGTGTGGGGATTACAATTTATTTTCACAGCAAACTCCGATCGTATTCAGTCATCTTTGCCAGCTGGGATCAAGACAAGATGATGCATTTAGACAGAATTATGTAATGGTCTGTAAAGTAGAGAGAGAGAATTCACTTGTAATGTCTGCGATGACAGGAGTTTTGCTTTCTTCTCTCCTCCTCTTTTGTTATCCTTTTATTTATTTGTCCTTCTCGTTCTCTCTCAGCTTGATTTCATTTTGCTTGAAACTCGAAAACATTGTCTCACACAGTCAATAAACCCTTTTTAAAATCCCATGGCGAATTGTAAATAAATAAAAGTAAACATTTTAAACTAATCTTTTTTTTTTTTGTATAGCTGCTTCTGCTTCTTTCTTTATTCCTCCTTTTCTCCGTCGCTTCCTCATTGTCCTAACCCCCGCCTATGTTTCCCCTCCCTTTCTCTCTCCTGCCCTCTCTGAGTCAGGAGAAAGAGTATAAAAACATCGTTATCTTTTCTGTCCATCCCTCAATCTCATTCTCTCGACTTCTCAATACACACTGGGATTCTTCTCTGCTCTCCTGACAGACTGGTGCATCGTTTCCCTCTCTCTCTCTCTCTCTCTCTCTCTCTCTCTCTCTCTCTCTCTTTCTCTCTCTCTCTCTCTCTCTCCCTCTCTCTCTTGAGAGAGGCTACGGTGTCCCTCTGACACCGCACACCTCCTACCGGTTTCTTTTCCCTTCACTGCTCATCATTCCAGCATACGGGGAGAACTTGGCACTGGCTGCCCGGAAGATTCTGCTGGGCGCCACGGCCATCATGCTTCTCATCATTTTGGTCGTACTCATTCCTGTCTTGGTGAACTCAGTAGGTGGCAGCGAGGACAGTAGCCACTACAAGATGTTGGGCACCTGCCGCATGGTCTGCGATCCTTACCCGGATAAGGCAGGTACTGTTGAAACGGGAATCAGCTCGCCGACGGACGGCGACGCAGCCGTAACCCACATCCAAGCAGAGGCGGAGCCGCTAAGTGACCACAGTGTGAGCCCACCTTTGCCAACATACATCCACGGCAGGCCGGGAAAACCTGGAAAACCGGGACCTCCTGGACCACCAGGACCACCCGGAGAGCCCGGTCCTCCAGGTCCGATGGGTCCACCAGGGGAAAAAAGAATCACATCAGTAGCTGGCATTGGCAGCTTTAATACAGGTTCACGTGTGGCATTCTATGCTGGTCTGAGGAACCCACAAGAGGGCTATGAAATCCTGAGGTTTGATGATGTGGTCACCAACATCGGCAACAATTACGACGGCGCGACAGGGAAGTTTGTGTGCAAGGTGCCCGGTACATACTTTTTTACCTACAATGTTCTGATGAGGGGCGGCGATGGGACCAGCATGTGGGCAGATCTTGTGAAAAATGGACAGGTAAGAAGGTGGTTGTTACTTTTACTAGTGTACTGTTAAGCCATTCTAGTCATTCATATACTGTATGATGACTGATACTTCTTCATATAAGAATCCTATGGATGAAGGAAGTTCAGGTAATTACTTGTGTACTGTAATTGCGTGCATTTTGAACAGATCTACAGGTGAGTTTGAATACCTTAACACCAATCCCATTATACCTGTTGTGTTTCTTAATGCTTTTAAAAAAAACAGGCTTTATAATTTTAAAATAGTGTGTTTTTTGAAAAGGTCAAGAAGAATCATGTGCGCTACAACAAATTTCATTTTTTTAAGAAATAATAAAAGCAATGTCAGTGTATATTTTGCAAGATAGACATCCAAGCATGATGGGAAGTGAAAGATATGTTTGTGTGTGTGTGTGTGTGTGTGTGTGTGTGTGTGTGTGTGTGTGTGTGTGTGTGTGTGTGTGTGTGTGTGTGTGTGTGTGCCCTTCTCTGGCCTCCTTTACTGTGTCATCCTAAATCAGTAGCTTTCTCAATCACATGTGTCCAGTCATAATACACACATAGATGCAACCAGTGATGCTGCGAAGCTCTGACAGTGTGTCCTAACACACGAAAACCTCTATAAATACAGATGTAGTAAATGCACACAACAAAAGTCTCCCACTAAGTAAAAACAAAAAAGTCAAAAACATTTGTCTGTCTTATCCGACATCTTAATCCAAGTAAAATTCTATTTAAGATTGTATGAATTGATCAAATTAGATCACAAAGCTTAAGCAAACCTCAGCACTGTCTTACCTATCACATAACAATTCTATGCATTGTTGATTCATTAATATTCATATTCATAATATTCAAGTGTCATTAGCATTGGAAGCATGCGTCTGGCACTAGAGACATGAACTCAGACTTTGAACTGGGATTTTGTTTTAAATACATATTAGGGACTTCACAGACGTCACCTGAATCAATAACTGAGACAAACTGATTAGTTTCTGGCCAATGAGAAGGCAATGAGAATGGATCTGGATACTAGGTAAAAACTCACTATATGGTCTGAGACATGGACCTGGTACTGGATACAGTATGTGCTTCAAATAGGGACTAGAACTGGATGGGTAATTGATCTGGCTATGAAACAGAGAATCTGGATGTGGTCACAAGACACAGAATGACGATAGATCTGTACCTGAGGCATGGTCTGGGAATGGATCTGGTCATGAGACAAGGACTGAGACTGAATCTGGGCATTAGACAGGGAAAAAATCAGGGCCAGCAGAGCAGGGGTCCAAGACACTCGGCAGCAGGGTGGGGTCCCAAAAGTTGACAAGACTGAAAGTCCATGGGCAACACACTGTCTGAACCTCTAGTGCCAGTGACTGAAACCACCGTAGCACAAGAAGCAGAGTCTAACCGATGTGGTACCCTTACTGAACCCATTTTAGCCACCTGTTGAGACAAACTTGGATTGGATAGGGCACTAAACCCTTCCACACACCCAATCTCAGTGAGTGGCCATGTCCAGGATATACCAATATAAACCTAGGACCTGGTAGAACAGGTCTTGAGCGAGAAACAAGAAAGGATGTACTGTACACTGGACATACACTGTTCCAGCTTCCAGGTCTTATCCTTGAACTCTAGCTGCTGACCAGCAGATACCTAGTGGTCAGACTCTAGTCCTGGAGCCAGCACCAGTTCCTAGTGCATCAGGTATAATAAATGAGGCACTTGGGAATACTTTTTGACCTTGTTTCCATCCTCATTCAACTCAGTCCACACACACAGTCAGTGTTTCGGTGTGACTCAACAATATTACTCATGCTTAGCTTGTCAATTTCCTTGTCTTTATGTCCATCATCCAGAGATGACACACACTGTTTGTTTCTCATGATTCCTCTCTCCAGGTGAGGGCAAGTGCTATAGCCCAGGACCAGGATCAGAGCTATGATTACGCCTCGAACACAGTGATCCTGCACCTGGACCCAGGAGACGAGATCTTCATCAAGCTGGATGGTGGCAAAGCTCACGGTGGAAACAGCAACAAATACAGCACCTTTGCAGGCTTCATCCTTTACTCTGATTAGCAGAGATGATGTTAAGGTTTGTGATTTCTTAAAGGTGGGGTTCAGTGTCGTGAAGGTGAGGGTTCAGTGTCATGAAGGTGAGGGTTCAGTGTCATGAAGGTGTCGTGGCTCACCTTCATGACGGAATCCGCCTTCACTAATCGTCAGACTATTGAGTAAAAAAAAGGGGGTAAAATTAGGGCTAATTTTAGGTGTTGATCAAAAAACGTTAGTAATAAGATACTGTAGATGGCTGAATATTTTCCTTCTTAAACAGTGGATAATTAAATACAGTGTTTTGCATAAGTATTCACCCCTTTTACAACCCTTCCATGTTTTTTTATTATTGCATAGGTAGACAGCTGAAGAAGATTGGATAAACAGTGCATGGCCTGGTTCGCCTGTACAGATTTGTGTGCTCAATGTATTCCCATTCTTTGCTAAACAAAGTGGACCTCTTGTGCGCTTCTGTTGTCATAGTGCATCTGCCTCAAGTTTTGATGTGCATTCTGGGATGCTTTCCTGCTCACCACAGATGTAAAGAGCGGTTATATGAGTTACCGTAATCCTACTGTCAGCTTGAACCAGTCTGGTCATTCTTCTTTCTGAATTGTTGTATCACATCCTCCCAAGGGGGCACGGTGGCTTAGTGGTTAGCACGTTTGCTTCACACTTACAGGGTTGGGGGTTCGATTCACGCCTCCGCCTTGTGTGTGTGGAGTTTGCATGTTCTCCCCGTGCCTCGGGGGTTTCCTCCGGGTACTCCGGTTTCCTCCCCCGGTCCAAAGACATGCATGGTAGGTTGATTGGCATCTCTGGAAAATTGTCCGTAGTGTGTGAGTGTGTGAGTGTGTGAGTGAATGAGTGTGTGTGTGCCCTGTGATGGGTTGGCACTTCGTCCAGTATGTATCCTGCCTCGATGCCCGATGACGTCTGAGATAGGCACAGGCTCCCCGTGACCCGAGGTAGTTCAGATAAGCGGTAGAAGATGAATGAATGAATGAATGAACATCCAGCTAAGGGTTTGGTGTGCAACTGAACCCAATTCTCCTCTTACCTTTCTCAATAAAATGTATGACAAATATAGGAACTACAGTATACTGATTTTAACTCCCACTTCAGTTCCCAAAATGTGGAAAAAGTTCAAGGGGTTCAAGAATGACTACTTAACGCAAAACACTGTAAAGCCTTTAATTCTAATCCTAATATTTAAAAATAAAGAAGCTTATAGGGAGATATGTTCTTACTACAGGGCTCTGTTTGGCTACCATAAACTCACGTGAGACTAGACCAAGTCTGCATTTAGCCATTCGATCAAAATGTCGTCTTTGTACAAGTCTCTTGTCTTCTTTGTGATTTTGCCGTGATGTATCATGTGTAAGTACTTCTCCTGTTAACCAAAAAGAACCCGATCCCTGGGAATAAAAGAACCCGATCCCTGGGTTTAATCCAAAAGCGTAGCGTGAATTAATATCAGGAAAGCGGACGTGTACATATCGGCTTTCCTATTGAAAAAAGAAAGAAAAATACATGGATTTAATCAGAATGGATGCAAACAACTCCTGAGATCCAAAAGATGAGTTAAAATTCCAATCAGGACTTTGCTCCGAGATAGAAACGTGGTGACCTCACATACTGTATCTCGAAGTATCATCAGCATTAATTACCGCTGGATAATTACGTTCAGAAGGTGTAAGCGGTTCTATTTTTGAGAGAAAGCTTTCTATCAGATAATTGGAAATAAAAAATGTATTAATGCAGCCATCCCCGAAACGGGTTTTTAAGGGACTCGGATGTCTGTTGTACGTATCTGATGATGTGACTTTAATTTTGTTAATAAATGGAGATTTTTGTAGTATGATATGACTGAAAAAATTGACTCGTCTTATCGTCATTGTGTGCTGGAGCTTTCTGACAGAAGATGCATTAGGACTAGGACACTATGCAACAATATAGGGAGAGCGAAAGAGAGAGAGAGAGAGAGAGAGAGAGAGAGAGAGAGAGAGAGAGAGAGAGAGAGAGAGAGAGACAGAAAAGGCTTGAGGTCTTGATTAAACAGATAGACAACAAGGATGAGATGCATCTAAATTGCATGTAATCAAACCAGATCAAACAGAGTTCTGAGCTGGCAGAGTAAAGACAAAATATACACACATAAGGAGGAGATGATTGGTTTCAGAAATGTGGACTTGGGTGGAAAAAGGTCCCATCGGACGTCAAACAAACCGACAAACGTGGCTTTGTGCTGGCCTTCTCAGATTTGCTCTCTTCTAGAATTACTACATAATACAGAGCCACTCTTCCTAAATTGGGGTCAGGACTCTGAAGCCTAATCGTCTGGTTTAAGAAAAAAATTCAGATGGTTTTGATGGTTCTGCCTAGGCGAGAAAAATCGGTGTCAGAACACAAACGGGGAGAAAATCCCTTTTATTCAGCTCAACTTAATTTACTGTAGGTGAGACATTCTTATAGGTGAGAATTAGAAAACTCACACGCAAAGACAAACACGTGTAGTATCCTAGCAACAAGATTTACCTCTTCGTAAATGCTGGAAAGGTTTCTTCCTAATTATCATAGACACACAAAGAGTCTATCTATCTATCTATCTATCTATCTATCTATCTATCTATCTATCTATCTATCTATCTATCTATCTATCTATCTATCTATCTATCTGATAACTGACAGCAGAATGAATGAACTCCATCCATCTTCTCGTACATGCTGAATGACTGACGTACAATAAGCCCCACAGGAATATTTGGGTGTGATTTTTTCATGCATGGATTTGAACTGACACCAAGCCCATACCATAAGGATCATATTGACAGCTTTCGTGTCTTATTAACGGTTTGGACCTACAGTCTGGGTTCAGCTCGGTGACACTGATCGCTTTCCACACTATATTCAGAAATGAATCAGTAAACAGCAGAGATTACAAAGGGAAAAATATATATTTTTGAAAAGTATGCTTGAAATAAGATAAGGTACTGTAAGATAAATAAAAACATATGGGGTCACGATGGCTTAGTGGTTAGCACATTCTCCTCACACCTCTATGGTTGGGGGTTCGATTCCCGCCTCCGCCTTGTGTGTGTGGAGTTTGCATGTTCTCCCCGTGCCTCGGGGGTTTCCTCCGGGTACTCCGGTTTCCTCCCCCGGTAGTGTGTGTGTGTAAGTGAATGAGAGTGTGTGTGTGTGTCCTGTGATGGGTTGGCACTCCGTCCAGGGTGTATCCTTCCTCGATGCCCGATGACGCCTGAGATAGGCACAGGATCCCCGTGACCCGAGAAGTTCAATGAATGAATAAATGAATGAAAATAAAATCATTCAAAATGTCGTACTGTAGTAATAAATTGGTTCACAATGTCAGCAGATATAATTTATTAAAGATAATTAAATATTAGACATATGATACTATTTATGCATTATTTTAAACATCCTGCCCAAATTCCTTGATTATTTTCCAGTTTAAAGTAACAAAACAAACTCGGAGGAAAACGCAGTCTGCCCTCTTCCTCATACGTGAGCTCGAAGTTATTCACGATTCCCTGGAGAAAGATTAATTGCTCTGCAAGCAGCAGTGTTAAAAATGTTTGGTTGTACTTCTACAGCTCTGTTAAGGTTGTTCATGCAAACAAGAAGCCTGCTATGGAAGCGCTGACAGCGGAGACTCCTTCTCTAAACATTAAAAGTCTTCTTACAGAAAACTTCTCTACATCTGTTTTTTGTTTTTTTTAGAACAGGTGATCATGTTGTCGAGGATCATGTGGTTCAGGTGATGGGATGAATAAGAAGATTAAATGATTGACACTTGAATTCGCCAATACAAGATGTACCGATAGATAAACAAACCATTTCTCCATTTGAGCCTCGTACTCCTCCGTTAAAAATTCCAGGTGTATTACCTAAACAGATCTGTAGTTATATATGAGGACAATGTGAGCGTGTAACGAGATCAGTTGTGGCATTTGCCTTCTTATTTTAATAAGGACAGTCTTATCTCGCTAAGGCAGATCCAGGACTAGAGCTGGACGCCTGCTAGGGGGAAAAAAGGACAATTATTACTGCTTAATCAGGGGCTTTGCTTAGCAGCGTTGCTCGCGTTATCTGTCTCAGTCTACCGCTGTCAGCTCCATCAGATAAAAGCTAAATGTCTTAGATTGTATGCAAATGAGTCTTCCTTCAATCTCACAGTGTTTCAGTGGCCAAGAATACGACTCAGGAGAAGAAACGATCTGCTCTCTAACATTCCGCAGATGGATTTCTGTCTGTTGTCTGTTGGCGTTTCTATATAGAAACAGTTGACGCAGGTTTTTGTGGTTTCATGGTAACATGCTACTGTATGCCAGGTGACGTGAGTCTAATGAATTTTTATTATTTATAGTTACTGTAATGGGGGGCACGGTGGCTTAGTGGTTAGCACGTTCGCCTCACACCTCCAGGGTTGGGGGTTCGATTCCCGCCTCCACCTTGTGTGTGTGTAGTTTGCATGTTCCCCCTGTGCCTCGGGGGTTTCCTCCGGGTACTCCGGTTTCCTCCCCCAGTCCAAAGACATGCATGGTAGGTTGATTGGCATCTCTGGAAAATTGTCAATTGTCCGTAGTGTGTGAGTGTGTGAGTGAATGAGAGTGTGTGTGTGCCCTGTGATGGGTTGGCACTCCGTCCAGGGTGTATCCTGCCTCGATGCCCGATGACGCCTGAGATAAGCACAGGCTCCCCGTGACCCGAGAAGTTCGGATAAGCGGTAGAAAATGAAAGAATGAATGAATGAATGAATGAATGAATGAATGAATGAATGAATAGTTACTGTAACATAAGGTTAAGTGTAAGAGGAACGTGTTGAGAAAAATTAAAAGATCACGTCAACTAAAAAAAATCTGTCCTTGTATCGTTTATTTAGCATCCAGATTTTACTGCAGTAAGTCAGCTCGAGTCGTGCGCTGTTTTGTTTGAGCCATCCATACACACACACACACACACACACACACACACACACACACACACACACACACATGCACGAGCACACACACTTCCACATTTTACACTTAATATCGCTCTCCCAGTGGTAGCTGTTACGAATGAAGGGGTGAAATGTGGCATATCGAATTAGTGAAATGTCACACCGCTTTGCGCAGCCGCACGAACGCGAGGAAAACAAATGCGTTCGCCTTCTTTAAATAAGCGGAACGTCTTTCCCACGGAGACGAAAAAGTCTCTATTAAAGAGAACCTTAATGTGGTGTTTGGTTCCGCGCTGCTCGTTTACGCTTTAGCAAATGGTTTTAATATCGTTTTTTTAATACGCAGATACAGGTCAAGAGCTTCAGCAGGAGGAATAATTGTGTTGTTTGTGCGTCCTGAGGACCTGAAGGGAAGCTCCAGTTACTCAGCTGTGGTGAGCAGAAAAGCATCTCAACATGCTGCAAGCTGAGGTGAAGTTCAGCTACAAACAAGAACTGGGATCTCAGGCTTATATGAACATACGGCAAACAATGTTTTACACTAGTAGTGTGTGTGTGTGTGTGTGTGTGTGTGTGTGTGTGTGTGTGTGTGTGTGTGTGTGTGTGTGTGTGTGTGTGCGTGTGTGTGCAACGACCAGCCGTCAGCTTCCATTTGGAGGGTGTTTTCCAGCAGAGTTGGCATGACTGCGTTGGATGACTGGACCCGCGCCAATATGGCAGTCACACAGCATCAGCAAAACCTGCAGGATACACACACCCACACACAAACACACACACACACACACACACACACACACACACACACACACACACACACACACACACACACACACACACACATATGCGCACGCACTCTCTGACCTATTCTCTTACTGATTTAAAAACACTTGTCTGGCATCAAATCTAAACTTTTTAAAACGCCTCTCTATCTCTCTCTCTCTCACACACACACCTTTGGTAATCAGATATAATCCATGTTCACTGTGTGATTTTTTTTTTAATATAACACTAAAGCTAATTCATTTGTAAAAGGAAGATCCCACAGACAGAATGTTGTAAGATAAAGAGGAAAGTGAGAACGCTGTAATCTATCAGAGCAGCGTTTGCGGCTGGACGGTTTCTCTGCTGTGGGGCGGATCTGAAGCGAGAGACAGATGGAACACAGCGGTGGATTTATGGAGGTTCTTGTGTTCGCCCAGACTCGCGCTCGCAGGTTCTCATTTGTACATGTTCCTCTTGCAGATGTACTGCGTTCAGACCCAAAACCAGAACAATTGTCTTTCAGCTCTCGCTCTCCTTCACTCACTCACATGCGAATGAGTAAACGAGTACCAGCACAAAGTCTTCCTCAGACCTTCTCTCTCTCTCTCTCACACACACACACACACACACACACACACACACACACACAGAATCAGAGGTCGTTGTGAAGCCGCTGGCCCTCGTCACTCTGCATTACATAATACACACACACACTTAACTTAAGTCAGTTTTAAGTCAATTCTGAGCTTTATTCAAAACAAAAACTTTAAATTTTAAATCTTTGCTTAAAAAAAATAAATGAGTTCAGGTTAAGTTGGAATTCATGTATTGTATCACATCATTAGCAACACACACCAACCTGTGTGTGTGTGTGTTTGTGTGTGTGTTTGTTTGTGTTTGTGTGTGTGCTTGTTTGTGTTTGTGTGTGTGTGTGTGTGTGTGTGTGAGCCCATTCTACACTACACACTAAAAAATGAATAAGTTAATAAAGTCTATTAATGTTTAAAAATTAATAAATAAATAAAAAATAAAAACAAACAAACATAAGAATCTTTAACCTATTTACAGTGTTACCTAATAACAATAGTGTTATATTATAGTTGCTTTCTTTGGTTATTAATTAAAAAAACACACATACAAGCCTTTTAATAACAATTTTTGAATGAATCGGTTATGTGATGTTTCACAAACTCAGTGACTGATCCATCTCCACAGTGTAATCGGCATCTGATCAGATGAGCTTCGTGTTTGTAACTTGTCTGTGCAGAAGTGCATGTGTGTGTCTGTAAGTGATAAGGATGATGCTGTGTGTGAGGAATGTGTTGAGTTCAAAGCCTGTTATATCTGCATATAAAGTACATTCGCATAAAGGATTTTTTGTTCTGCGTCTGATGGCTAAGATGTTAGGAGATTAACCATATACAGAATGAGTCCTCCCAGCCCGGCGACGGCTGCCATGGCGACGGCTCTGATGGGAAGGTACTCCATGGAGTCTTCCAGTGCGGTGTGTAAGCGCAGGACCTGACGGTGTGTGTCCTCACGTGAGCTGGAGTTTTCGATTACATGTCTGGCCAGTCCTCGCTTCTCGCTCAGGGGCATCTGGGCAGCAATGCGCTGTTCCGCCTCCTCCCGGCTCAGGGAGTCGCGCTGCATGAGCCGAGCCAGCTGAGTGGCGGGGTCACTGAGGGCGAGAGAACAACAGACAGACATACAGACAGACCGACAGAAAGAGAGCGAGAAAGAGAGAGAGAGAGAGAGAGAGAGGTAAAGACTTCTGCAAAAGTACAACCAGTGCTGGTAATTAAAATAATCCAACACCTTCTGACCAATCAGAATCCGGCTTTCAAAAGCACTGTGATACCGAATAAATGTGCTGTATAGAAATAAACAGAGAACGACAAAATACTAACGTAAATACTATTAAGGTTGTGACTACAGGTCTTACCAGTACACGACGACCGTGTGCTTCATCAAGTGAGTGAGACTACGCGTCTCAAACAGCAGAGGCACGTCCAGAATGACATACCGGTAACCTTATGGAGACAAACGGAAAGGTTTATTAAAAATGATTTCAAGTATTTCTCGTACCCAAACATATAAGACACAAAACAGTATGGAAATTTAAGAACGAAGAAGGAATTAAGTGCAGAAAAATATAGAAATAGGGAAGGAAGGAAGGAAAGAAAGAAGGAAGCAAGTGCATGTGTGCGTGTTTGTGCATGCATGTGTTTTCGAAGTGTATGTGTGTGCGTGTATGTGTGTGCATGTGTGTCCGTGTGCGTGCGTGCGTGTGTGTGTGTGCTCGTGTGTGTGTGTGTGCGCATGTGTGTGTGTGTGTGTGTGCTCGTGTGTGTGTGTGCGCATGTGTGTGTGTGCGTGTGCGTGTGTGTTTCGGCTCTAACCTCGGATGAAATAGTACAGGATCTCTTTGAGCATGGCTCTGTGGATCTCAGGGTGTGTGATGGAGTTTAGCATCCTGCGTTTCTCAGGGTCAGTGAAGATGATCTGACCGAGCTTCTGTCTGTCTATCTCACCGTTCTCCAGCAGAACGTCCTGCCCGAAGTACTGCACGAGGAGCCGGTACGCCCGGGTCTGAGGTTCCACCACTGTTTTAGCAGCACATATTAAACACAATGCACAGCAAACACACAAAATATGCAGAACTGAGTACAGATGGAAAGAAGTGTACATACGGAAGGAATGAAGGATTTGTGGAGAGAATGAAGGATGAACGGAAGGAACAAAAGTATTGTGGACAGAAGGAAGGAAGAAAGGAAGGAAAGGATAGAAGGTATTGTGGATAGAAGGAAGGAAAGAATACCGCAAATGGAAGTAAGGGATGAGGAATGAAGGACAAGTAGAAGTGCAACAAGGAGGAAGGAAGAGAGGAACTGAATAAAGAAGTGACACGAGAAGTGTGGAAGGAAGAAATGAATGAAGAAGGGAAAGAAGATTTAGAAGAAAGAAAGAAAGAAAGAAAGAAAGAAAGAAAGAAAGAAATTTTATGTGACTTTTTTCCATTTGTTCACCTTTCCTGGCGACGACATCCGCGTCGATGACAGGACAGCCGAGACCCCGGAGCTGAGAGGACACGGTGCTCTTTCCTGAGGCGATTCCTCCCGTTAGTCCGACCAGAAACATGCTGCAACACAACAGCACACACATCATTTATCATTCATGAGCTTAAATTCTAACAAAAAGGTAATTATTCTTCAAGCACAAGTGCATGACTCCTCCTTGGCAGTATGTTCAACGTACTCAATAGCTCATTTAGCTCAGTCTTATAAAGCTGAAAGCGCCACCTGGTGGCCATTTAATAAACTGCACTTTCGTTTTCACCGTGCAAACGACACACTATTAATCACACTTACACGAAATACTATTCATTTACTTCAATAAATATGTATGTATTATTTAAAATATTAATCCAAACTAAAATGCTGTTTAATTAAATTATTACTAGCCGGTTATAATTTAACGTTATATACTAGCTAGCTAGCGTCTATAACTATGTACCGTAGTTACTGCGTAATAACATGAATAAATATTATTACTAGTTTATAGCTAACTAATACCTGTAAACATCTTGCAGGATTTATATGTTAGTGTTAATATTTTTAAGGTTAATGTTTCTCCAACTTACTAAAACGTTGTTGTTGACTTAAATAAGGCACAAACAATATAAACACGTCCTGAACGCGTCCTAAACACGTCCTGAACACGTCTGAATCCTTCGACAGGAACTGAAAATTAAATTAATTTCATAAGCGATACCATGAAATAAGTCATTATACAGTTTTTCAGGAGTTTGTCTGTTCTGACACATAATGACACAAACAATATCAGCACAAATCACTCGACAGACTTTGACCGACGGATGAAGTCAAATACCGTGTCCCATTTCGCCAAATGTGGCGCTGGTTAAGTCCTAAATAACGCCCTTATCCCCTACATATGCGCCCTAAAAAAAGGGGGAGTGAATTTGTATGTGAACGCGTTATGTAGTGCACTGCGTATCGTCTGTAAGTCATTTGGGATTAAACCCAAATACTTCTCTTTGGAGGGGAAATGTGTTGCTGCCGCCACCTGCTGAGCTGGAGGATAAACAGATAGAGTAGGCGGTGAATAAGAAGCTAGTGACTTTTATATCAAAGTGAAAACCATGTAAAACAAATAAAGCCACAAAATATACGAAACAAGAGCTGACAGTAAATGGCAAGAAACATCAGATGAAAAACAAACTGAAAGCAGGTGAGCATAATCAGGAGCGATGAGGTAAAGGGGAAAGGTAGATGAGGTTAAGGGGAAAGGTAGATGAGGTTAAAGGAAAAGCTAGATGAGGTAAGGGAAAAGGTAGATGAGGTAAAGGGAAAGGTACTGTAGATGAGGTAAAGGGGAAAGGTAGATGAGGTTAAAGGAAAAGCTAGATGAGGTAAAAGGAAAGGACGTTGAGGTAAAGGTAAAGCTAGATGAGGTAAAGGTAAAGCCAGATGAGGTAAGGGGAAAGGCAGATGAGGTAAATGGAATGGTAGATGAAGTAAAGGGAACGGTAGTGAGGTGAAGGCGGAAGGTAGATGAGTTAAGAGGGAAGGTAGATGAGGTAAAGGGGAAAGGTAGATGAGGTAAAGGGAAAGGTAGATGAGGTGAAGGCGGAAGGTAGATGAGTTAAGAGGAAAGGTAGATGAGGTAAAGGGGAAAGGTAGATGAGGTAAAGGGAAAGGTAGATGAGGTAAAGGGGAAAGGTAGAAGAGGTAAAGGTTCATAGTTATAACCTGTGTTGAAAGTGACACAAAGCGTTTATAGCTGCTATAATTTAAGCTAACAGGAACTAACTTGGTTCTCAACATTTCATTTGTAAATATAAATGGATGATGGTGTAGAAGATGTTTAGTCTTAAGACTAAACATCTTAAGCGGAGCTTTAGTCTTAAACATTAAGACTAAAGCTCCGGGGTCTCGGCTGTCCTGTCATCGACGCGGATGTCGTCGCCAGGAAAGGTGAACAAATGGAAAAAAGTCACATATTAATTAGTATTGAGACATTAATGTGGTTTAAGAGGAATAAAACACACATTATCGGAATAAAACTATTATTTAAAAACAAATTTTGGTGGTTTTCTTTACATAAAACTTCCCATGAGTGTTTTATTCTTTACGTCGTTTTCATTAGCCGCTAGTTAACATATTCATTCGAAGATAATTCAATCAATCAATCAATCAATCAATCAATCAATCAATCAATTAATCAGTCATTTAGTATAGTAAAGGGGGTTAAGGCTTTTTTTATTGTAAATCACTTAATTTGTCACAAAGTTGTTTCTTTTACTTTTTGGAAAATCTCATTTGAATTTGAATTTTTTTCATTTAAAGGTGGAAAAAAAAAATCACCAGAGAAACGTGTAAAACCAATATGTAAACGAGTTTATTATGATGATGTCTTGGAAGAATGTACAATCAAATTGATGCTTTTTCTTACAATTCATCAAAGGTTTAGAATTGAAATGTGACACGGAAAAGCTACGACCAAACATATGAAAAGTCTGAGCCGATTTTATGTAGCGTCAGGATGTCCGTCCTTACTTCGGTCCAAGTTAACGAGATAAATATTTACACATCTTCTCAGAGCATTCGCAATCACGTTAGCCACGTTGTCAATATACACCGACGGACGCTTACGGACAGTTGCCAGTTAGGACGGAGAATGGCTTCTGTTTCAAAGGAAGCACCTTTAAGACAGGAAAATTCACACACACAAACCATACTCACAGAGAGTAAACAATCCTCTCTATACAATACTCTCTATACAATACTCGATAATTACACAGTAAAGCAGAACTCTACATTTTTGGGTACAAAAGACATTCGTTTACTGAAAACAAGAGTTGAAAATCATGTAACATATCTAAAACCATACGGCTAAAAAAAAGGGGCCAGTCATCATTTATATAGAAAAATTTCAGGGACAAAGTTTTGAAATCCTCATACAATTAACACAGATTCTGCAGCACACAAAGGCAAAAAAAAGTTCCTTCAGGTTCTCCATAGAACTCTGTTTTTGAGTTGCTAAATAGAACCTTTCAGACAAAACAGAAATAACACAAACAGACAAAAATAGCAAAACAGATTGTGCGACATTTTAGTTTCTGGACTCTTGGGGGGGGGTTCTTAAAAAAAAAAAATTTGAAAAACAAACCAAAACCAAACCATTTTATGCAACAAACCAAAAAAACATCACAACGGTTCAAAAAAAAGGTTCAAAATGAAACCCACACAGATCAGCAACACCTTGTATTTCTGTACAAGGGTTCTTCGAGGGCTCTTCAAGTGGTATAAAATAGTTCTGATATTTACCAAGAATCTAAACAGAACCTTGAAGGGATAAATCTAAGAAATCCTCAAGGGCTCTGGGGGAAAAAACACTTTTAAAGTTAAGAAGATCAAAGTAAAGAAATCCTTCTGAAAAATAGACCAGTGAAGGGATAAAATAAAAAAAAATCATGGAAAGAAGGAAACCTTGTGGTGATAAACAAAACCTTGAAAGGACAACTGAAAAAGTCCTTTGTTTTGTGTTCTGGTGGTGAATCTGCAAGGGGATCATTAATGGGTTTTTAGCTTCTTAAACGCTTTCTGCTTGGAAGCCTTTGAGAAAAGGAAACTGATTGGAAATTCTGGCAAAATAGAAAAGTTCTGTAGTTTGTTGGTTCTCAGCTACCAAGGAACCAAAACCTTAAATCCTTAGTCTTCCAGATAAATGTTTCTTCTCAGATATTTAACATTTCTAGCAATAAGAAAAAGACAGTTACAGAAACACAGAACACAAAAAAAAGGTGTCCATAATACTTTACATATATTTGTTAATAAATTTGTATAGTTATATCTGGTTTGACCGCTCACTTGAATTGAGTTGATTTCACCCAAAACTCGCTAAATCAAAAACAGGCACAAGTTGTTGTTTTTCTGTTTTTCTAAATGTTGTATGGCTCCATCAAATAGGCAAAGTATTATACTACATGTTTAAATAACAGCACTAATGTTTAAATAGTCAGATTGTTTTATGATAAATCCATTTGTATTTACATGGTGCGTATATCGAGCGTTATATTTTTAAAGCATCAACAGCAACAGGTCAGTGTTACAGCAGGTAGAAGAGATCCAGTCAGGGTGAACTGATGCATTTTGGGACCTACAGTACGATCGTCTTAGGCATCTGGTGTCATTTTGGTTCAGCAAAAAAAACATTAAGAAGAAAATCAAGACGTTTTTGGTGTCTGACTTCTTCCGCTTCTTTAGTTTTGTACTAGAGCTATGCTCCAAAATAATGACATCGTGTTGTCAAATGTATCACAAATTTATAAAAAATATATATTTCTTTTTAAATTTCACTTGCAGGGAAAGAAAAAAATTGCTTCTTACTTTATTTAATCATACAGAAAAGACTATGTTAAATGAGTTGCTTTGTTACATTTTAGTGCAAACCAAACTGTTGTATTTCAGCTAATCAGTCGATGTATTATTTTATTTATCTGTACCTTTTTTTTTGGCCGAACCAAACCAGAAGTGCTTAGAAATACCCGTGCTTCCACTGTGCATTGATTTAATACAGGTCGCAAGTTGTTGGAGGATTTTTCCCTTAAAAAATGAACAAAAAAAAATAATTTGTTTAAAAATTAAGGTTGTTTTAGTACACTAAGAAAGTGAGCGCCATTATGTGGTTGTATGAATGTTACTGTACATGAGAGCACAATTCATACACATTTCATACACAGTTAAGAATGATTAAAGAGAGTAGACAGAAAAGACAGCAAGTATCACCATGCAGTTAAAGTAAAATGCACTGATGGATAGCAATTAGCACCAAATATTTCAACGTGGAACACAAGGTTTGTTGTTTTTGCCCTCTAACAAGATATCTCGGCGGCATTTTGGCTGTAAAACATGCTACAGTAAATAATCACCTCACTCGCTTTCTCCCAAAGGCTAAACACAGCACATTACATTCCCCCTATTGTCATACGCCATAGGAACTATTTTGCTCAGTCATAAAAAGTCTTCCTATTCTAAATCCCATGCATATAAAAGCTACTATATACACAGTATTCCCCCCCAGTTGATTTCTCAATTCCGATTGGTCAGAACGTCTTCTGATACTTTATTGTTTCTATAGTAACAGCTGCTTCAGAGGTACTTGCTTGGTGGATGCCCCAAACGATCGATTCCTTATTTAAAAAGTTGCTGAGATGGTTATGTTTTTTTGGTGAGGAAACGTTCATTTAACATTCATTCAGTTTCAGTGATTTGAATCAACATACAACTTTTCTGCCACAGGAACGTCTTCAAGATTTCTTAGTTTCTCTGTGACCTGACAGGTTGCGTACATTTTGTTTGATTAACTTTAAGAGATTTTAAGGGAATGAATGTTTATAGCTGGTAAAACAGAGCACTCTACAACATTAAACATACATGTAAGCGGATAAAAAGTAAAACTCTCACAATATTGCTGTTATAAGTGGAATAAAACACTTAGGAACATGCTGTCCATGGAAAATAATTAAAAACAATTTGGTTATAGTCCAACACTATCCTTGATTATTTGCAGATTACTTTGCTATAACAGTATTGTGTATAACATTGCGTTTTTTTAACTTACTTTTTACTTAATGCACTCTTTATGATTTCTTCATTACAACCTTTCCCAATTACAGGAAGCGGCTGTCTGATTAAACCAATATTGATAGAAAATGTCTTGGAAGAAATGTCTCGTGTTTGGAGCACAGTCAGATTTGTTTTGTCTGGCCTCCATGTTTGAGATTGGTCTAAATATCAACGTTTGGTTGTTAACTTAAAAAAAGCAGCAGTTCCTTTGATTGTGAATGTGGCTAAAGTGCAAGGTTGTGTTACCGACGCAGCTCACGGCCCACTCAAATCCATCAAAAACATTTCGTGTATACTGATTAAAAAAACCCGAAAAAGTTTACTGACATTGAAATCAGTCCCAAATGTGATCTCTGGTAAATTCTGGTAAACTTAGTAAATATTGTAAACCACGATAAAAAGTTATTCATTAGTACGGTCTAAAAAGTTTATATTAGCACATAAATGTATACAGAAACAAATCATTACCTGTACAAACTTTTGTTTCAGACATTAGGAAAAAAAAAAAACACCACTAAATAAAAACATTAAAATCTATAAATGAATATTAAATACTGTGAAATACACAAACATTGCAGATTGGGAATGTTTGTGTCTATAAACCAGTACTTAGTGATATCAATATTTAAAAGAAATAATATTCATTAATAATACATGAATTAAATAACACATAATGCTTCCTGTTGGATCTGAGAATTTAGTATGTACATGAAAATGTACGCTGGGAATATGAAACAGGATGTACACAGGAACACGGCGTGTTACAAAAACATCAAATACATCAAGTATGAACATTTGAAAACATCCAGTAGCATAAAAGTAATCTTTCACTGTTCATCGCAATGCCTCCTCTTTTTTTTTTTCCAAAACAAGTTAGTTCTTGAACAAGCTATCTCGATTATGGCACCATTCCAAAAGTCCACAACAACCACCAAGCTGAATCGGACGCAATTAAACCAGTCTTGTATGTAGTTTTCCGACTTCATTTGTGCCATATTTGATTGTAAACTTACGTATATAACGTACATTAAGAAATATTCTTATTTAGACCTACGGTAAAAATGGCATTTCATATTAGGCTAAGGGACTTCAGCCGGGCATCATCGAGGTGAACATGTGTTATGACAGAGTGTCACCTCATCTGCTCTTCTGTTCCCAGAAACTCACCTTTTATCTACTCTCATATCCACATCAGAATTATAGATATAGTTTTTGTTAATATAAGGATGGTATTTAAATTACAAAATGATTTTAACAATGTTTTATTCTGCTTGGAGGAATTGAATTAAATTGCCCCCAATATATGTAAAATTTGCTTACAATCACCAACCTGAAAAAAATTGTGTACATCTTTGCTTATACCCACATCGTTAAACAAAGGGCATCACCTTTTTCCATGAAACAAGCTCCTTTTTAAAGATGGTGCTTATTGTGCTGAAGTGTCTAACATGGTCCAGGACCCAGGTGGACACATTCTTCAAATGTAAAAAGGTTTGACTTGGTCTCTTTCTGTTACTGTTTTACTTCTTGGGATGGAACACCATAAGCGGCCGTTCCTCGATGCGTTGCCATGGACTTTTCTTGTTCTCATCTTTGTCATCTGGGTCATTATCATCCTCTGGGCTGGTGACAGAATCCCGTTGGGTCTCACTGTTGCTGCTACGTGAGCTGTTTCCTCGGCTTCGTCCTCTTCTTGGCATCGGTGACCCTCGTGGTTCCTCTGGACCGTCATCCAGTAGGGGAGTCAGTGGATTTTCGAGAGGCGATCCTGCACCCATACGGCCAACTCCACCAGCAAGATCTAGAGGGTCATTATAAGGCAATTTCGAATAGTGCTTTCCCCCGCTGCTGCTCCCTCCATGCCCCTTCCGCCCATTTCCATGCCTTTCCTCTTTGCTCTTTCGCCCAGATGCTTGCTTGCGTTCCTGTTGAGTATCTTGGAGACTTGTGTCTGGGCCGCAATCCTTACTGGTGCCAGCAGGGGCACTCAATGTGCTTTGAGCACTATGGTTACTGCTATTAGCTCCACTGTGAGCAAATTCTGAGGCAACATCAATGTAGGAGTGTCGCACATGAGCATTGGCACGCCCATCAAGAGATATGAACCAGGCACGAGGGTGTTGCTTGACTCCTAGTTCTCGAAGTTTCTTTTCGGTTAGTGCCTGGAGTTCCCCATTCATCTGTGCCATGGTGGAATCATTAAAGAGCACTGGAATGTGCACTGGTGCTGACGGACCTCCAGATGCCCACATATTCTCCTCAGAACCGTCTGGAGACCCAACTCCTTGCTGGGC
This sequence comes from Tachysurus fulvidraco, assembly GCF_022655615.1. Lineage (NCBI taxonomy): Eukaryota > Metazoa > Chordata > Actinopteri > Siluriformes > Bagridae > Tachysurus > Tachysurus fulvidraco. The sequence goes on from NC_062520.1 coordinate 31,273,664, forward strand.
TTGCATCTGGCCTGATCCCTGGCATTGGACCTGGTGACCTTGACTCCCGAGAACGCCACTGCTACCACCATTACCTGCCCCTCCTTGGCCTTCCCTTTCCCTCTCAGCCTGACTCTGCCCATCCTTTCCAGCTTCAGAACCACCAAACTCAGATGACAGACGCATATAATGTGCTGGAATGACCAGGGTTGGAACCATGCTGCGGTACATATTTTCTGTCATTTGATCTAAAGAGCTGCAGAATATGATCTGACCAGGTTGTGTGTTCAAGGTTGTTGGACGAGCAAGATGGTCTTGACTTTGGGAAACCTGTGAGTATTCTGGTGGTTTGTCCGAGAGAGGTGGAGAAGGTGGGTCAGCCGTGTATCCACGATTATCGTTAGCGACATGTCTGCGGCGGTACTCGTTATCCTTGACATCTGGGCTGAATTTGCGACTATAGTCTTCGTGAGGAACGGTGCTCTCATGGGTGCTTGTTTCTGTGGAACGATGTACCTTCATAGGGAAGCTTTCAGCACCTCGCTGTGCTCCTTTGGACTGTTTATTTTTGGATGAATGGCGGAGTTTGTGTGACGGTACGTGCTTGGTAAACTCCTCACGTGCACTCTTGTATTCGTGGGATGTAGAGGCATCAGATTTGCTGGCCTCTGTGTCACCATTGGTGGAGGGGGCTTCAACATGACCACCGCAGATAAGGTTGAGGCGAGAGGTGGAGGTGCCCTGGTCTCTTCTGGAGTTGGATAGGGCAGTTGAGACTTGTCCTTGCTTTTGCTGTCTCCGAGGCTTCAGACACCTCCGTCTATCAACAAGAGACAAAAGCAAGAACATGAGTGCATGTACTATGTCAGTTGATTCATAGTCAACCCTCTGTGAAGACTGCTTCAGTTAAGACTTTGGATAATCCAATATTAAAATAACAATAAAAAAACAATAAAAACTGACATGCCACAGCTACCAACCTGCAGTAGTAAAGAAGAACACAGAGTAGTACCAGTACAAGCAGAGCCAGAGAGCCCAGTATAGAGAGCAAGATAAGGGTATGGTATGTTGTGATGTCCCTCAGGCTTGGATGAGACAAACCAGGTCCTAAAATGTAATCAGAGTTTCCCTAATGTATCATTGTTGTTGCACTATTATTATACATATAGAAACACTATTAAGCATTCCATATAAAGGAACTGGTTGCCTTTACACGTAATCATCTAAACTTTCCCTACATAATTGATTGAAGTAGCCTTAAGCCCCCACCTCTTAATCGAGCTGAAATGTGTCTATCGAGCTGGTGAGTTTGATTCAGGATAAACCTGCATGTATATCTTACCCGATGCAGAGGGAAAAGCCGCTATCCAGTATCCCAGACGTGAGGCCATGAAGTCCCATGTAAAATGAGAGCCATCTCTTCTGATGTAGCCAGTCCCATTTCTCATCCAAAGTCCTGGAAAAAGCAATATCATTGTTTGATACAAATTAGAAATGTTTAAAAGGGTAGAACAGTTACCAAATAAGACATAGAACAAGGAAGACGTATAAATGGCACAACAAAAATATTTGCTTGAATTCAGGTGATGCCACAGCCATCCATGTCCAGGAGGCAAGGGAGTAAAATCGGTTATGTCAAACACAGCAACAATTGTGGGCATCTGTGAGTTCATGTGTGAAGAGAATCAAAGGCACTTCTCCTAGGGTTTGTTAGGCTGCACTGTGACTCAGCATAATCAGAATTCTAAAACAATGAAGTTGGCTGACTTCACACGTCTCAGTAGAAGCATGCTAGCTTTCACCTTCCCCAGCTGGTATCGGTCATATGTAGGCTGGATGGTGGGTGGAAATTAGCAGGGAGAGATGGCAAATAAATAAATAAATAAAAGCAATAGAACAAAATAAAGGACAAATATTGACAGTAAAATCAAAGGATTGGTCCTGCAAGATGTATATTTAAATTCAAGATTGCATCAGCTGAGAATTTGTCAGAACAAGAAACAATAGTATCATCAGCATACAATAACAGCAGAGGCCACATAATGGAACACTGTGACACAACATATTTTACATTTCACCATTTTCATAAAGCACATTACATAAATCTATTATTAAGATGTGGGACACGGTGGATTAGCGGTTAGCACGTTTGCCTCACACCTCAAGGGTTGGGGGTTCGATTCCTGCCTCGGGGGTTTCCTCCGGGTACTCGGGTTTACTCCCCCGGTCCAAAGACACGCATGGTAGGTTGTTTGGCATCTCTGGAAAATTCTCCGTAGTGTGTGAGTGAATGAGAGTGTGTGTGTGCCCTGCCATGGGTTGGTACTCCGTCCAGGGTGTATCCTGCCTCGATGCCCGATGACGCCTGAGATAGGCACAGGCTCCCCGTGACGCGAGAATAGTTCGGATAAGCGGTAGAAAATAAATGAATGAATGAATGAATCATTACGATAAGTCTCCTAGGTTTCTGTCTGTATGCATACCTGTGTTCATATTATACACCCACACAGGTATGCTGGTGGGCGACCGGACATGGGAGTCCGAGGGCAACGGAACAGAGAAATGAACCGGCTCTGTGACTTGAACCTCACTGCCTTCTCGGTCAAACAGCTGGGCACTGACTGCAGCTACTACTGCCAAATCTGTCCAGATGTCCTCTCCTCCTACATGAACAAACAAATGTTATTTACACACAGTAGGTTATCAGAAAATATGTGCATCATTCTCAAAATCGATATTATTTCTACTATATTATTAATATCTCAATCTGGTATCTGACCTGTGACATTGTGTTCCAGGGCCAGGAGATAAGGGAAGTAATTGATTTCACTCATGTCTCTGGCAGTGGTCAAAACAGCAGTCATTTCAGAGAAGGAGGAGTTCAACTGCAAGCTCCGCCTTGGGATGTGCAGCCACGGCTGACTCCGCCCTCCTGTGTGATCACAAAGTAAAAGACATTTTGAACATTAGTAAAAACCCTCTCCGTGACAACGATGTGCATATTTCTGAGAATAACCTAGCAACAATGCATCATTATTTTCCTGAAGATCATCGGAAGAACAAAAATTACTCCTTCTTTCGTTTACATTTACATGATATAGACTGAAATAGTACAACGCTGTTACACAAATGACAAAATATTCATTATTTATTTTTAAAATGAATCATTAGAATGTCCTTAATGTTCTCATGATGTCAGCATGGATGCTAGTAATGCGAAATAAATTTTATGTTCTTGTCACATCAATGTTAAAATTATTATTATTTTATTATTATTATTATTATTATTATTATTATTATTATTATTATTATTATTATTATTATCAGGAATATTCTAGCCATGCACAAGAGTTTTGCGGAGGTTGTTGCTATGGCAACAGTAGCAGGAAATAGTAAATATACAGTATGGAAAAGTACCTGAAGACATCAAGGTTGTGTGTGTGCATGTGTGAGAGGCTATCACACTTGACTTTTGCTTTAGGCTACATAGTTTGTTTTTGACTTTTGGTGTAGGTTATATAGTGAATTTTTTAGAGTAACCCCATAATAGGCAGCTGAGAGTCGACAACATGTAGTCATCCAGCAGGCCGTCTGGCAGCTTGATAAAGACCGAAGTTTGTTCAGTGGCATTCGATACAGCAGATGAGTTTGCCAAGTACATCCCAAAAGAACTGAAACTAGACCCAAAAAGACCCCCGATTTTTTTTTCTTCTATTTCAGCATTTGCGAGGAGAAACAAGGTCACTGTGGTACATGCATTTCTATATTTTGACATTCTCTTCCCTTACCTAGTCTTTTTCAAAATATCTTACAATAGACATCATTCTGTACATCATAGACCCTGTCTGCACTTTCAATTTGCTTTTGTTTGCATAAATATATTAGATTGAATTCGCACTGAGGAGTATTGTCAAACTATCCCGATTCCTCTGGCAAGAGTGGCACCTACAAATGTGCATAGCACAAGCATTGGGCAACATGAATTCTGCCCCAGTGAGCTTCTATTGGCACCAATGGGTGCAATAGAGCAGTTGTCAGCAGCCTTTTTTTCGCCACGGACCGGTCAATGTTTGATCATTTTACCGCGGCCCGCTGGGGCTGTGGGGTGGTGGCTATACAATTAAATTAAAATTAATCATTTTAATTTAATTGTATTTAAACATGCCTTTTTAACTCACTACAATGCTAAATCAATGAGAACCCTGAGCTTGTTTCTTTACAACGAGACGGTTCCATCTGGGGTAATAGGAGACAATGACACCCGAAGTGTCATCCAAGTGTCGCTTAAATGGCGATACTGATTTAAGTGCTGTGGTGACAATCTCAGGGTATTCCGCCATGACTTTAATCCAGAACACCGGCAGTGTTTCTAACTTTCTAACGACGTCTGTTTCGTGCTCATTTTTGCTAATTTGTGGGTTAAATTTGAGCAAACACAATATACACGTACACCAAGCACTGTTAAACATGACAAAGTACCGGTGAACAGAGAGAAGAGCGATACACACCTTCTCTCTCCACCAAAGTTACAAAACCACTGCCGCTCGCAGCCGCTCAGCTCCAGACGTCACCTAAACCCGGCCCGATATCATGATATTTTGCGCATGCGCGGTATTGGTGCGGCTTTAGGTGACGTAGTTAACCTCTCGTCCATGGAAAGTTGCACAAACCCGAGAGAAATACACCACAGTAAATAAAATGGAAAAAATTTAATGTTCCTTGGGCGGCCCGGTACCATTTGGTCCACAGACCGGTACCGGTCCGTGGCCCGGGGGTTGGGGACCACTGCAATAGAACATTGGTGTTTATTTAAAAAAGGTCATTATTATATTATATGGCATTATTATGGAATCCATTGAATGGCCAATATCTAGGTATGTTTGGGCTCTGCCACATATGCATCTACTACAGTGATCACGATCACATCACTGCTACTCAATATCTACTGCATTTCGTACCTGGAGAGCCATGAAACACATGGATGACATCATCATAGAGGATGAGGGTTCCTGGCCTTTGAGCCAGAAGGTACAGGCTGACTGAGGAGAATACTGCAATACAGATGAAGAAAGAGAATTATAAAAGAATGCAAGTGCATCAAGTGTTTCATACACGTTAATTTCGGTGTTAATATTTCAAGAAGTAAACACTTGTGTTATGAAAGTGATGTCACCATGTCACCATTTCATTCTGAGTAACTGCATTTCCATCATCTACATTTGTTCCCAATGCAGGAAATGATGAGGTGATGAATCTAGCATCATTCAGCATACACACAGATTAGAGCTATCCACTTCATACTACATCATCATTTATTTAAGAAACCTGATTCCCATCGCTCCTTCCAACATCTCTTCTGAACCCTGAGGCATGTCTCAGTCTGACCTTGGAACTGGATATTTAGATATATAATTAGATTATAGTTTATGAAATGATTGCATTCTACTTATTCATTCAGATATCTCTGTATTAGTTGTTTTTTTTACCCTTTGTTGCTTGCATTTATGTTAAACTGCTATATGCTTATTCAGTCCGCATTTCCCCCAATTATAAGTGTTAGTATTTAAATGTGATGATCTAAATTTTCACTTATGTCAGCATTTCTGACTACAGTCCATCATGGGAAGGAACCCGGCAAACTTTTCCCATAAGAAAAGTGTTTTCTCTACCATATGTATCATAAGAGGTCAAGAATTTGTTCGATTACTGAAAGTAAATTAAAAATAGAGCTTTTAAAGATTATTATATTTCTGTACACACATATACAATAAAACACATTTTGCTATAGGATTTTGCTTGTGAATTCTGTGCCACCCCAAAAGGGACACGTAAAACGCATCACCCTCAGATTCTGTGAATAATAGTTGATCATATGCTCTTATGTGGTTGTGTGGTCTCTGTTAACAAAACCCTGGCGCTGAAAACTCCCTCTGTAAATGCACATCTCCTTACAGAAATTGTCACCACATCAACATTAAGACACATTTTGTGATGAGGATCGTCCACCATACTGTACAAGTCCCCATGAATCGGCTGATTTGAATGAAATGAATCATCACAATCTCTCCAATCAGAATTGAGAATTCAAAGAGTGAGGTGGCTTTATAGATTAGGGGTTTATAGATTTTTTTCCCCCGCTGTTTACTCACAGGGTACTTTGTTGGCATGCCACGGCACTGAGCTGGTGACGTAATCTTTTCGAGATGCTGTGATGATTACCCATGTGCCCGTACGGTACTGGAAATACACCACTACCGCATCATCACTGCCCCCCTGGCTGGATGCCAGCACACTCCGGTTGCCATGGACAACGATGGCAGCATTGGACAGGGGCGAAAGGTTGCCGCTGTCGAAGACCTTCACCCTCACCTGCACCTCTGAAAGAAGGACATCGTACATAGTCAGGCAGGCATATTTAAAGGAAATCTCCAAACAGAAACACATTAAATATGTTTAGATTTACGCTTTCAGAGATTATAGTGACAATTGCTTGATGGTGCTGTAATTTTCATTCCTCCTGCGAGAAGTTTGCATTCGGCTTCGCAAAAGAACATAACGCAATACTGCTCTTACATCGTATAAACCCAGATGCAAACGTCATATGACAAGAGTTCAGGCAGTTAGCAAACTACGAGACTGAGACATTGACTGTGATATAATCCTGAAAACTGAAGCTTTAGTAGCTAATGTGTTAAATGGCATTGTGGGAAATGTAGGACACTGCAATCCAAAGTGAAAATACAGCTTAAAAACATGTTTCAACTAAAACATCAGTGCAAGAGAACATTAAACAATATATATGTATATATGTATGTATTTTTTTTTTCTTTTTCCTTAGCTCTTATAATGAATGTGGGATGGCGCACAGTTACACGTCGACACATCCCTGGTCTCGCACGTGCAGTATGAGCTTTACTGCCTTATGAACAAAAGCAGTGTAAGGCGTGTGTGGCGTGAGTTCCTAATTTGCATAAATGACAGCACTTAAGACGCAAAATGATGTCATCTGATTGGCTCATGCTGTAGAATGATCATTTAAAAAAAATACATGCTATCAAGGCGGGTATAAAATCAACATCTACTGAATAAAATGGACCTCACTGAGGACAAAAATGAAGACAGGTTTGCAGCAATATACACTATATACACAATATACACTATATACACAACATACACAATATATACAACATACACAATATACACAAGATGCTGCTTTGGAGCACAATCAGAGTTTTATTATAAGAAATTGAATGCACTACAATTCCGTTTGAATACAAAACAAAGGATTTGGATTTTTTTTTTTTTGGTTGATGTAATTTATTAGAGATTAGATCTCATACCCCGACGCTCCCCACCCTTCATCCCCGCATCTTTTTCTCCTGCACTCACCGGGATCCGCCACTGATTTCCCGCAGGTCCGCTTGGCGCAACACAAAAGCAGGAGGAAGACGACAAAACGGCACACGCGCTCGGGCGGCATCGTCAATCCTACATTGCTGTTCCAAACACCTTAGCCATTTCTTTCCATCCGTCTACGTGAGTGCCTTTTTTTACCTGTTTTTTTGTTGTTTTTTATTTAAAGATGGTTGTTGCTAGGGGCGTTTCGCGCATCCTCACAACGACGCATCCCTCATACATCGCACCACTTCCTCCCCCTCATGTACTGATGCTTTATTGTCTCAAGCGAGGAAGACAAACAGTGACATCTATTGGAGGGAAAAGAGCATTGGCAAAAGGCGTTGCGTTTACGACCACAGAGCGCTAGAGGGCGCCATTTACCTGCTTTACGATCAATAATCACTTCAGACCAACGAGATACATCACTATTTAAAAAGACAACAATGCGTTTGTAATTTCATTCTTTCTTTATTTTATTTTTGATAAGTAAAGGATGAAATAAATGGTGACCCACATTGCTATCTTTTTAGTACTGTACCCCATTATTCTTTCTTTTATTTCTTTTACCATTTATTTCAATCCAGTTTCCTTCCTTTCCTCTCTGTCATTTTTGCATTTCATTTTACTTTCTGTCTTTTAACTATCTATCTATCTATCTATCTATCTATCTATCTATCTATCTATCTATCTATCTATCTATCTATCTATCTATCTATCTATCTATCTATCTATGTCCAACAAAAAAATTAATACAAAACGACATCCCAGTCTCTCTCTCTCTCTCTCTCTCTCTCTCTCTCTCTCTCTCTCTCTCTCTCTCTCTCTCTCTCTCTCTCTGTCCTTCTATTCCTGTGAAGGTAAATAAGTAGAACAGACAGTTACTGCCCTTTAGGGAAGCTCTACTTAATCCTCTTTCTTAAATTAAAGGTCATTTCTTAATTAAGCACGAATAAAGTATTTACACATTCAGGCTACTGCGTTATCTCGAGTGTGAAAGCGAACACACATCAGCTGTTGTGAACTACTGATTACACTTCAGACACCCGAGATTATTTAAGTTCGTCTCGACAGAGACTCTTCCTGCATGGTTGGGTTGCTAAGGTTTTACTAGGTGATTGATGCGCAAACACAGTTGATGTTTGCAAGGGTCTTCCTAAGTGGTTGCTATGATATTCCACTCAGTTGCTAAGGGTGTTGCTAGTTGGTGGCTGGGTGGCACTTGGTGGTACTTGGTAAGGTATCCCACTTCGTGGCTAAGTTCTTCCTCTGTGGTTGACATGCCAACACGTTTGGTTGATAGGGTCTTTCAAGGCTGTGACAATATTCCAGTTTGTTGCTAGGATTCTGGTTGCTATGATATTCCAGCTGTTGCTATGCTAGGCTGTTGGTCTACTAACACAGTTAGCTGATATGATCTTTCAAGGTTGCTACAGTATTCCAGTTGGTTTCTAAGGTCTCTCTGTGTGATGTGGATAGGCGGTTGCTATGCTGTACCAGTTGGTTTTTATTGCATTGCTACTTAGTTGTAATAATATTTCAGGTGGCTGCTTGTGTGCTGCTAGTTTAGGGTTACGGTTATGTTATGTATATTCCTAAGGGTTTGCCATGAGAGTCCACTTGGTTTCTATGGTATACAAGGTGGTTTCATGGCTGTTGCTTTGTCATTGCTTGCTCATTCTGTTTGGTATTAAAATATTATAACTCTGATCCTGTTAATAGTAAATGGGGCAATTTATCGAGTAAATCTTCTGTAGTAATGTCACTATGCAAGTGTTACAGTATTACAGACCGCATACCATATGAAATTTTAATAACGTTCACATACAAATTACACTTTAATATTTTTTTCATTTTCACTTGTTCTAGTTTATTAAAAGTTTTAATCTCGGTTAATCTGTCTCCTTCCTGGATTTCCATAGCACTGTGAGAACATCTGGAAGAAGATTCATCACACACTGAAACACACACACACACACACACACATATGCATGTTTCTCAGACGAGTCAGAAAAATTAGGTCAGTCTGTTCTAACAATAAAAAAAAGAGTAAATTTCAAACAACAACATCAACACACACACACACACACACACACACACACACACACACACACACACACACACACACACACACACACACACACACACACACACAATGAAACCCCCAGCAGAGTTAACACCAACTATTGAACAAAAGTGTTTCTGGAGGTGGAAGTGCATATAAATAATCTGTATTTATATATATATATATATATATATATATATATATATATATATATATATATATATATATATATATATATATATATAAACATTTCATCTAAAGGTCCACAAACAAGAACCAAGCATGAATTCTCAAATCTGATTGGTCAGAAGGTGTGGATTCCTTTTCTATAACAGGTACTCTGACAGTGATTACGTGCATAACTCAAGTCACAGGTTTATATTCAGGCTGCCTGAGGGTTCAGTTCAAACAAAATCAAGTTCGCACCATTTCTATGTGCCATTACTTTATAACATGTTCCCCGAGCTCTCTGCTGAAGTCTAAAGGTATACTTATGACATCTGCTGTTTTTTCTGCATTTATAATTCTATGGTTGGAAGACCAGTGGTGTGTTAGACATGAAATAAGAAAACTGGAAGGGGTCATGGAGTGAATGGGATATGATGATGATGATGACGATGAGGTTTTGAACCTTCTCATGGTCCGTGTCAGTGGTTACTCTGTCAGAGATGACTTAAAGATGTCATGTAGACAGACCTTCTAGCTGACAGCAGAAGGTCTGGAATCCATGGCAGCTTATATTGACAAAGGACCGCCCAAGAGGGGGATCTGACTGACAACCAGGGCGTTTTGTTTAGTGTCATGTTTTGGGGCTGAAAATGCTCATTTCCAGTTTACAGTTGTAAACGCAACAGCTTCCTTGTTGCATGACAGCAGTGTGGCATCACAACAGCTTTGTTTCAAGGTGAACCGTTAAAGAAACTATAAAATCAAAAGCAAGCAGCTGATGGTTTCTAAACTCCTGAAGTGCTTGTTTCCAATTTGTGGCTTTAATGTCTGTGGCTGAAACTAGAGTCGACTTGGGACTGGAGGGTCCAAAGTCACCAGATTCCAGTCCAATCCCTGTTGAAGTCCATCTCCACCAGCTCAAAGGACAAAGCTTGATGGGTTTGCTGAGTTTCTCCAGTTTGTATCACGAACACATGACACATTTGATAAGATAAAATCTAACATATTTCTAAGGGTCATTGTTGAACGGTCTCGGTCTTGGCAAGAAACACGTAGAACATAACATCACCAACATTCCCGTATTTATACCAAAACAGCAAATTACTACAATTCCTTGAGCAAATATAACCGCTTTATTGATGTTTCTGTGTTTGCTAAAACTCAAAGCTGCATTTAATCACGGAACTGGATTTATATTTTTCCCCCCTGCAATTTTAATCTTAGTTAATCTGCCTCTTGATGGATTGTAAAGTATGGCACTGTGAGAAATATCTGTAAAAAAATGTCCTTCTTTATAGTTATACGCGGCATGTCATCTCTGTAAATGCCATTTTTTCCATTATTATTTTAATCCAAAATTAAGTAAATCTACCAAGTAATTGTGCTTTGTATATACATCGCTTCATGACACGCACATAAACACACACACATAAACACACACAAATAGATATCTTGTAGTCTATTCTGGCTATACTGCAAAGGCCATTACATCATCACACAAACACACACACACACACACACACACACACACACACACACACACACACACAGATTGATATGTACACAGAGCACAGATTGATATGTAGGCTATGCTTGCTATGTTTCACACTTGATTTCATTCTAATAGGAAGAAATGAGGTATGTAGCATTCAGAAATAAAAAGGCGGCAAACCTGCTGTGTCACTTTTTAATCTTTGACGCAACCATAAACACACACACACACACACACACACACACACACACACACACACACACAAACACACACACACACACACACACACACACAAACACACATACACTCACACATGTCTCAGGGAAGCTTCCACTATCTACACAAAGAGGTCAAAGTCACCAGAGTCATCTTTTCTACTGTGTGTGTGTGTGTGTGTGTGTGTGTGTGTGTGTGTGTGTGTGTGTGTGTGTGTGTGTGTGTGTGCGCGCGCATGTGTGTGTGTGAGTTTGGCCACAGGTGAATGGTTAACACATATCCTCTACCTTTACTTTAAACAAATGTTTGAAATCTGGAATAGAACATTTCCTGTTGTTTAGTTTAACATCAAATTAGGAATTTTTTAAAGCCGCATTATTAACAATGACAATGTAGAAAATGTTCTAAACCATTATTCCAGAATTTAGAGGCAAATATAAGATAAATATCACAAGCAGGAGTGAAATAAGTGAGCAAAGCCTAACCTTTATAATTTATTATTATTATTATTATTATTATTATTATTATTATTATTATTATTATTATTATTATTATTATTATTATTATTAATGCTTATTCTTGCCCCCACTTCCTTCCCTTCATCCTCTTCATCCTCTTAGTAGCAGCAGCACCACCACCACCACCACCACCACTACTAGCAGTAATAGTTGTGATTGTAGTAGCACTACTACAAGCTACTACACAATTTTCTCCCCCCCAAGAAAAGCGTCTGAGAAACGTGTAACGAGCTCAAACCCTGCAGACAAGGAGAAGGATGACAGTGAGACACGTTACATCGGGTTATTAACGGTCAGCCACGCCCACACGCGTGCCAATCAAAGCTCAGAACGTCAGGTTGCGGGTCTGAGCGCGCGTGCGGACGGTGCGTGATTAAACAGCGATGAACTTACAGAGAGCGTGAAGTGGATCCGTGGATTAACGGAGGCTCGATTAGACATCACAAACAAATAAAGAACAGAGAACGATACAGAAAAAAGAGAATATTATGAACTTGCCTTCACATGCATCGGATTATTCTTTATCAGATTGCTTTTGCGCGTGTGTTCTGATCTATTTTATGGGGGGAAAACTTGCATCCCGGACTGGATAATACACAGCAGTGTTTGTGTCATGCAACAGCTTCACGCGCACATCTGGATTAAAAAATCTCTGCTTTTCTCTGTGCATGGGAATGTGACAGCTCTGTAAATATGACAGCTCAGAAGTATGGAGACTGTTTCACACTAAAGACGCAGGAAAAAGACAGGAAAACCTCACTCATGTCAAACAGGACGTGGTTTTGGGAGCTGAACTGATTGACAAGCCTGAAGAAAATGCAGATGTGCCTGATGTTAAAGGTGAGAGTTCTCATTTCTCAAAACTATGCAAAATAACAATTACACAATATACAGTGATTTAAAAAAAAAAGAAAAAAGGATGAACTATGATGTCGGTCTGTTTCCCATTTTTCTTTTTCTTCCTGCAACATTTTTTTTCTCTGAAGGAAGGAAACATGATCGGACACGATGTTAGATGAACATAATCGACGTGTGCCAGGACTTAACACTAAGGGCTCAAGTTATCACCTTGAAACTGATTACTTTCCAATCACAGCACATCCTCAGAATGGTTTAGTTTTCCAACATGTTATGAAAGAACGTTATGGAAGGATATCGTAGTACCTTTTATGTTGTTGACGCTTTATAGTCAACATCGTTGAACATTCGTGAAACAAGCTAATTCCTGTTGTTATGAGCTTTTATAGCTATACGACTCAAAAGAAGTTGTATGGCTTCTATAGTTGGAAAACGGAAGCGCTGACACTGGAGACTCCTTCCAAAAACTTTGTAGGATGACACGTTCGTGTAGATCGTGCAGCCAAACGAATGTTGTTACTATAGAAACGATAACGTATCTCAACTAAACGTCAGTCAGAGCCACTGTTCTACGTGGAAGTAGCTGTAATTGTGATTGCTGTAGTAAGCTATAAAGGCTTAAAAAACCCTTCATGCATTATGTTCTACATACATTTTTGAACGGTTACACTGAAATGTGGATCCTGATACTATTTAATTCTGTACATTCAGTGATGATCAATGGTCAATGATCGGTCAATCAATTTATTTATTTATTTATTTATTTATTTATTTATTTCAAAGTTCATGATTTTAAAGTATTTAGTATCCTCACGCATGCCGATGTGATGATCGCTGTGTTTATATTAGGCTTGTTATTACATGCAGACACAGAAGCTGAATCGTCAGCTGATATAAAGTGTTGACTTTGGCTCGTGTGCAACTTGTTCGTTTCTTAAAATAGCATAGACAAAAACTCAGACAAAAAAAAAGAGATGTGGGATCAGCCGAATGCAAAAGGAATGACATATACTTGATGAGCAACTCTTAACTCTTTCATATCTCTCTCTCTCTCTCTCTCTCTCTCTCTCTCTCTCTCTCTCTCTCTCTCTCTCACTCTCTCTCTCTCTCTCTCTCTCTCTCTCTTCTCAGGTCTTGTCAGTCTTGTCTTTTGTGGTTGTGAAGGTGCAGGCTGAGCTCACCTGTGATGCCGTGCTATTTCTGGCTTCTGGAAACCACACATGTGCGTTTCATTGTGTGTGTGTGTGTGTGTGTGTGTGAGAGAGAGAGAGAGAGAGAGAGAGAGAGAGAGAGAGAGAGAGAGAGAGAGAGAGAGAGAGAATATTAACTCTCATATTAGGTCATTTAGGTAGCCATCCTCACAGTCCCATCAATGATAGACTTGTAATAAACTCACTATTACAACACTATATTATATTAGCATACATTCCACGCAAAGCACAATTACTTTTTTCTCATATGTACAATTAGCATTTGTTTACCTTTGACCTCTCTGTTTTTTTAAAATAGGTATTGATTAAAAAAAGCATAGCAGACTAGCAAAACAATTAATACAAGTTTGCAAGTTAGCTAAATCGTGTGTCAGGTTTTGTAATGATAGCTAGCGAAATTTAACATTAGAGAAGAATAATAGCAAGTTTCAAATGTAGTGCACTTGAAAAAGGCAAAAACTAAAAATTGTGAAAAAAGTGAACCAAATTTAACAGTATTAATTACTTCTAGCAATAATGATGGATTACAAGTAGCAACATACAAATACAGAAACTTCAAAATGGCTTCGCTTTTGTATTACGAGACATACTGTTGTAAGTTGTATTCATTACAAGATGTTAGAAAAACTAGCCAAATATGACATGGTGAACATTAAAAAGACGTTAAAACGTAGGTAAACAATTAACCACTAGTTAGCAGGTTACATACATGTTCTATCAGTCTGTCAGGTCATATTAGCCTTTTTTAATCTAAAAGCGAGTTGAAAAACATCCCAAACTAGCAACACAATTAGCGTTAGCAAAATACCTGTCAGGTCATGTTAGCCAAAAAGCAGTCTGACTAACAGCTAACTAGCTGGTTAGCTAATGCTATATAATGTGAAGCTGCTTTTAAGGTTTATCCTGAGAGTCTTAGTTCTAATTTCTATTTGTAAAAAAACTCCTTGAGTGAACAGGACGCCATGTTTTCTTAAATACCTCAACTGAAAACCTCGATTTCGAGTAAACACCGAAACGAAGAGCTTTATTTTGTTAAGATTTCTATTTAAAACAAACTACAGCGATCGTGTCAGCAGGTATGTTACTGATTTATTTATATTTATGTACATGTTGGTTCTTCAGTTGGTAAAACTGGTTAGCAGTATTGTGTTGAACTTTGAATGTTCCGCTTCTTTCGTTTGTGTGCGTGACTTGTTTTTTTGTGTCTCTCTTTAATCAGTGTACCATCTGGATCCTGCTAATCGCTCTGACACTAATAACTCGGGTATGTCTCATGGTACAGCTGTTATCTGCCGTGCCATCCTTTTCTTTTCCTGATGACAGATCAGTAATCCCTCTCTCTTTGTGTAGGTGTATTTTGCAGAACAGCTATCGATGGTATCGGCACCTGCTGGCCGCGCAGCGTGGCCGGTGAGGTGGTGTCTCGTCCGTGTCCAGAGTTCCTCTATGGAGTCCGATACAACACCACCAGTAAGGAAAGATTTCTATACATCACAATGTGTATCGATCTGATAATAATATATGAATTTGAAAAAGCAGGGAATGTTGACAGAAAAATCAACATAAAAAAGTAAAGCGTACTGGAAATTAGCAGCGTCTCAATCAGATCTCTAGTTCACTAGTCGGCCATTTTGAACGGCTGTATCTATACATCCAAAATGTACCACATAAACCAGCAAGGGTCGATTCTCATTATGTTTCCTTACTGGAAATGAAAAGCTTGATGGTTAGAGAGTCTGACTCGTAACCCAAAGGTTGTGGGTTCGAGTCTCGGGCTAGGTACACGACTGAGGTACACGACTGAGTATGGGTCAGTAAATGATGAGGGGAATTACAATTAGAGAAACAAAACCTTGACTAGACAGCTACAATTACACGAGGAAGAGCTACACAATTTTAGTGTAGATTAAATCTCTCTCTCTCTCTCTCTCTCTCTCTCTCTCTCTCTCTCTCTCTCTCTCTCACACACACACACACACACACACTCACACACACACACACACACACCCACACACACACAGTGTCCCTATTCAAATGCCAATCTCTGTGCCCCATCTGCTCTGACCCATTTTGTCCCATTTGCCCCTTGTTTTCCTTATACAGACAATATATTCAGTTGGTATTGGTATTATCATAGTATTTAGTTCAGACCCAAAAGTGATAGGATAATGAAAATGAAGGAAAAAAACAACAACAACAACAACAACAATGCTTTAACATCTTATCCTCTAATATATAAAAATATGATATTATTTCTAATAGGAGCAGAAGCATGAGCTCACATATATTACTAAAAGAGTAAAAGATTCTTGTCTCTGTTTATTTTTTTTCTTTGATCGTGGCATCCAAAAGCCACTCGGAGGATGGGAAAAGAGCTGGGAGGCACTTCTAAAGTAAAAGCCTTGGGTGGCTGTCCAAATAATTAGACAATATTTATATCTTATACAGCAAAGGGAAATTAAAAATTGTATTTTATTTTTTTAACCGAACAGCTGTGAGCCCTAGTATAGCATATCTTATTCATTCATTCGTTCATCTTCTACCGCTTATCCGAACTTCTCGGGTCACGGGGAGCCTGTGCCTATCTCAGGCGTCATCGGGCATCGAGGCAGGATACACCCTGGATGGAGTGCCAACCCATCACAGGGCACACACACACTCTCATTCACACACACTCTCACACACTACGGACAATTTTCCAGAGATGCCAATCAACCTACCATGCATGTCTTTGGACCAGGGGAGGAAACCGGAGTACCCGGAGGAAACCCCCGAGGCACGGGGAGAACATGCAAACTCCACACACACACAAGGTGGAGGCGGGAATCGAACCCCCAACCCTGGAAGTGCTAACCACTAAGCCGCCGTGCCCCCCCTCCCCCATATATCTTATTATTATTGTTATTAATTAACATTCCTAAAAAGTTTGTGTGTTTATCTTTCAGGTCTGCTTGTCTCATTAGGCTTATGACCTTTGACCCTTGTACCACGGTATTGCTTGCGGTGTCATACAGTAATTAACACTCTTTAGACCTATACAGAACTTTCCTATAAGCAGTTTCCAGTGAGTCTTATGAGCGATGGTTTTAAATATAAACTAATTACATTAAATTAGCTTTGATGGATCTTTTTAGTTTATAATAGAAGCTGTTAAATATTTTCAGGGGTGGTCTGGAGCCTGTGTTTCCTGTCGCTGTAGAGAGGATAACAGAAATAGCAAGCGGAAAGTGTATTCTTGGTTATTTTTACTTGAGTGCTTTAATGAAGTCAACATTCAGTACATAGCTAGACTGTGTGTCCTATGTACATGTTAGAGTAAGCGTGTGTGTGTGTGTGTGTGTGTGTGTGTGTGTGTGTGTGTATGTGTGTTTGTGTGTGTGTGTGTGTGTGTGTGTGTGTGTGTGTGTGTGTATGTATGTGTGTTTGTGTGTGTGTGTGTGTGTGTGTGTGTGTATATGTGTGTGTGTGTGTGTGTGTGTGTGTGTGTGTGTGTGTGTGTGTGTGTATGTGTGTGTGTGTGTGTGTGTACTGTATGTGTGTGTGTGTATTTGTGTGTATATGTGTGTGTGTGTGTGTGTTTATTTGTGTGTGTGTGTGTGTGTGTGTGTTTGTTTGTTGTATGTGTGTTTTTGTGTATATTTTGTGTTTTTGTGTGTGGTGTGTTGTGGTTTTGTGTGTGTGTATGTGTGTGTGTGTGTGTGTGTGTTTGTGTGTGTGTGTGTGTGTGTGTGTGTGTGTGTGTGTGTGTGTGTGTGTGTGTGTGTGTGTGAATGATCAGGCACCAAGGTATTCTTCACCTCTTTATTTAGTTTTACTGCCCATCAATCTCACATGGTAATCATTCAGAGAACACACACACACACACACACACACTCAGATATAACAGACTCTCTATGCCACACTTTTTCATACACAATACAAACATGGTCACTTTGTTTCACGGTGCTCTTGAATCCTCAGTCCTGATTGGTTAGATTCTTGGAAGGAGTCTCCAGTGTCAGTTCCCCTTTAATCTCTCCGTCAGTCAGCAGGGATCAATACTGGGTTCAAGATTTGTCTCAGCTAAAGCAGTGACCCAGCTAGAGTATGTGTTAGAATGTATTTGGAATTGAATAAAATGTATAATGTCACAATAGTGAAAAAAAAAAAGCAAAGTAGGAGGAGAAAAATATATTTTTTTAAGACCAGCATGCCCTGAAATGATGATTCGGTTAATACAAAGCTTTATTAATTAAATAACATCATTTTTTAAATCTATCTAATGTTAAGCCACAGCAAAACAAGCTGGAAGTATAGTAGCTATTGACTTATTGTAGTAAATCTCTGTAAATTAAAAAAAAATAAATTTAGTGTAGGATCTCACAAAGACTGATCTCTTACAAAGTCTTGTTTTAAGACTAAAATAATGTCTAGCTATTGGAAATATTATTATTTATTTGCTTCACCGAGCTCGCCGGTTAAAACACCAGTCTGTAATGTATAATGACATCCGGACACGGAAAGTCGAGTGGGAACATAGCTGACCTGCATTTTCGTTTGCGTGCAGGTCAAAGGGTCGAGTAGAGAACAGCGTGTCTCCTTCTCTGTACCCTCGCCAAGCCTTTTGCCGTCTCTGGCTGATGGGTGACGTCAGTCTGGAATCCTCTCAGAATAGCGGCAAGAACTACAGCAGGGAATTTTTTTACTAGCATCTTTGTAGGTTTGCTCACAAAATGAAAAATAGTGTGGATTTATTAGCGTTATAATCGGTAAGATTGACGGTTGTTTGTTAAAAAAAAAAAAGTCAGGGACAAATGATGTGGTTAGACTCCACAATTACAGTTTCTTCACTGGGGAATTTGCATCGTTATCCATTTGCAAAGTTGTCTAGTGGGATTAGTGGGAGGTGCTTGTGGATTTGTTAATATCAGATTGAAAGAGTCTTTTTTGTATTAAACAATAAGAAGAATAAGGATTCAGAATTGTTGAAGTTTTTGAAGCATGTATTATTTAGCTAAAGAGATTTATCTATGTTTTGCCCTCATGAGTATGTTTACTTATTCATTCATTCATTCATTCATTCATTCATTCATTCATTCATTCATTTTCTACCGCTTATCCCATCTACCTCGGGTCACGGGGAGCCTGTGCCTATCTCAGGCGTCATCGGGCATCGAGGCAGGATACACCCTGGACAGAGTGCCAACCCATCGCAGGGCACACACTCTCTCTCATTCACTCACACACTCACACACTACGGACAATTTTCCAGAGATGCTCTGTTGGATTCCTAATTCTTATAATAAATAATACAGCTTTTATTTTTAAAACTAAAAATCTTGATAAATGCTAAACGACGGTTTACGTATCTAACGTATCCGGCTTCATTTTCCTTTCTGTAGATAAAATCTTCCGGAAGTGTCTAGCCAATGGGACCTGGGCCTCCAAAAGCAACTACTCTCAGTGCCAAGCAATTCTCAACATTCAGGTATTGCTCTATGTAAACACACACATACACAAAAACGTTTACAAGGAAGAACTTGTACAGCCAAGTAACAGGGATTTCATAAATTATGTATTTCTGTTAAATATAATGGCTAGAGAGCCTCATATCGCTAAGATAACATCCTGATGGACGTCTAGATAAACAAGCCACGGCAAAACAGCCAGACAAAGAAATACATGTGGGGTTAGATTCTGCACTCCCAAGTGACCTCTCTATAAAATGGAATATGAGAAGCTGGATAGATTCGACGCAACATTAGACAAGCGTTAGGAACATCTAAAGTCTTTTGCGCTCATTCAAATACAAGTGTTCTGAATTTCTACTAGTGAGCACCCACTAGTTTCCTGTATCCTTTCAGCCAAAATGGTCTCAGTGGAACTGGATACAACTTTACCTTAAAGTTGATGTAGCAGCGGAGACGGGAATTCACTAAAGGGGAAAGGACGTGGGAAGCTTCTGGCAGCTGTAACTTTCGCTTCCCTACAAACTTTACCTCAGTGATTTGTGAAGTCGTGAGGTAAAACAAAGCAAACGTGCGGCACTTGGTTTAAGGGTAGAATGTGGTTTAATCCTGCTAAATCTAGGCTTCAAATGTTAGCATTACTGATGGTATTGTGATGTACAAATTTTTGGATTTAAAAAGCCAACTTACATGAAAATGTTCTTAAACCTACACCTACAAACATAACTACATGCATTTCTTTTTCCAGACATTTAGTGCTGACAGATTCTGCTTTATGTCACCAACCGAATGTGTGACTTATACAATATTTATATTAGCGAAATATTAATATTAATAAAGATGTTAAGGAAAGGTTCAAGGAGGTGAGTCATGGCTGTATTCGTTCTGAAATGGCACATTCATCAAGGTCCACTTTCATCCACGAGTTCCTCATGAGTCACTATAATAATCTGAGATTATTAAATATACATTTACAGCAAGAGTAGGTCTTTATTTATTCAGGTCTTGAAAATATAATAATAAACACTGTAATGAGATTTTATTTGTCCGATCACTCCCGCTTTGGAAATAACAAGGATATATATTTGGCAAGTTTTCTATTCCCTGTGCGATGGCAAAATCAAGCAACATTATTTTTTCTAAATTACCTCAGATTTTAGTCACATTGTGTGACATCATTAAGATCATGTCTATCTAACACGAATACAGCTATCGTACAAAGGAATTAGGTATGTCTTTCAAAGGAAAAAGAAGAATCCTGTGCTTGCGAATTCATCAGTTTCAAGTAGTTTTCGAAGACAAAACTGTAAGTTGTGTGACAAATTTTGAAAAAATGTCAAAATTTTGTCAAATTGTGAAAATTAAAAAGTTACATTTATTTAATTTTATTTACATATTTGTAACAAAATACAATTCATTGAATTTTCATAGAATTTTCTTGTATTCTACCCCACCGACAAATCGCAAAATGTTTAGGCAAACACATAAGATCAGAAATCAGCTGGCTAAGAATGACCCTATCTGATTCTGTCCTCTGAGAATAACTCTTAACGAAAGCTTTTTGTTCAAGTTTTACTTCATGTCTTGGTGCATACGTTCATAAATTTTGTAGCTAAGATATGAGATGTGTGATGATCAAGTGGTTAAGGCGCTGGGATCTTGATCAGAAGGTCGGGGTTCGAGTCCACAAGCTGCTGAGACATCAAACGTTGGGTCACCTTAACCTCACCTGCTCCAGGGGCGCTGTCCTATGGCTTGACCCTGCGCTCTGCGCTCTTAACCTGGGATATGCGAAATCCCTGGGCGCCGCAGCATAAATGGCTGCCCACTGCTTCGGGTGTGTGTTCACGTGTGTGTGTGTGTGTGTGTGTGTGTGTGTGTGTGTGTGTGTGTGTGTGTGTGTGTGTGTGTGTGTTCACAGTGTGTGTGTGTTCACTTCACTGTGTGTCACTTTGGATGGGTTAAACAGAGAGAACGAATTCTGAGTATGGGTCACTGTACTTAGCCGTATGTCACCGCACTCACTCACTCTCTCTCTCACTCACTCACTAAAAATGGATACGCAAGATATTGATTCTTTTTGTGTAATTATGCACTTAATTTCACATATGGAGGTTTTTTTTTGTTTGTTTTTTTACACACATTAGTTTCTCAATTCTTTCTTTGTGTGTTGCAGAGAAAAAGTCGGCTGCATTACCGAATTGCTGTCATCATTAACTACATGGGACACTGCTTGTCACTGTTCACTCTCCTTATCGCCTTTGTCATCTTCTTACGACTCAGGTGAATATAAATATACACAAAAAAAACTTCGTTTAATGACATTAATCTCACAACTTTGTTAAGCTCTTGTCTAAAAGAACTGTCGGTTCACTTGTCGATCAAATTACTGCTTTTTATTAATACGCTTGGTCAAGAATGTTCTTGTTTCTATAGTAAAAGGACTCTCCGGTCTCAGCATTTGAAGATTTCTTTTTTTTTATTACCTTACACAGAATTTTAGTGGTTGAAGGTAAAGATTTTAGAGGCTCATGAAAAAGCACATCAAGGTATTGAAAATTAGTAAAGGTAAAAGGTTCATTTTTTTAATATACACGAAATGTGCTAGGACGTTTAAGGTTAGGGCTGTGGGAGATTCGGGAACTTTACGACCAGAGAGATGCTTTTGATTCTCACATATAATGAAGGATGATGATGTTTTCTTCTCTGTGTGATGTCCCCCTGCTGCTTTTTGGTCTAGAAAACATTTGAACAAGGACAAGCTTTAATTCAGCATCTCAGAAAAACAATAGCAGTTCAAATGAGGGCCACAATAGCACAGCATGTGTGTGTGTGTGTGTGTGTGTGTGTGTGTGTGTGTGTGTGTGTGTGTGTGTGTGTGTGTGTGTGTGTGTGTGTGTGTTTGTGCCTAAAAGCTTCAGTAGCTACAGACGTCCTTATACATTTTAACGGCAGCCATATATCATGGCACTGGGTACCAACAAATGCGAACAATTGCTAGCCTTAAAGTCAACATTCAGAGGCTAAAAGTGTTCGGTTTTTGATGAGATTAAGGTTTTTCTCTCTCAGATTGCTTGTACTATGAGACCCCATGCCCAACATAATAGGATAACAACAGGCAGTGGTGGGAAAAATTACAAAACACACTGAGGAAAAGTAGCAAAACCTCGTCAACAGATTAGTCGATTTTTTCCTACACATTCAGAAATAACAATTCGTTCCAATTTGAATGACTGTATTTACTAAAAAAGTGAGTTATGCCGAAGTAAGCAGTGTATAAAACTGAGTAGTATTAGCCGTCTAGCTATCTTTTGCTGTTTGGGTTGCCAGAGTTTTCGATTATGCTAGCTCATGTTAATTCATCCATGTTTCTAGCTACGTAGCTTCCTAGCAAAGATCTCCCTTAGTCATTATTCTGAGTGTTATAGCACTATGTTCTTAAGATGCTGTGAAACATCAACAGACCTAGCTAGCTAACTGTTCTGGCTCTCCTATAGCACCTGTAGTGTCTTCAACGAAAAAATGTGAACGTTTGTTATCTCTGAGCTTGAACGTTAAACACCATATGTTAATGCCGTCGAGTCATCAACCACTCAGCAGTGGTTTTATCCCTTAATTCTCCTCCTGCTTGGAAACGCATTATATAATCCCGAACAGTTTACGGATCCCACACCGGCAGCAGCTGTCCTGTCTCATCTGTGCCAATGGAAACAATTTGTTTAAATGCGTTTCCAAAACTTTTATAGCCGTATAAATTGGGGTCCGAAGCCAGTGCGATGCCCGGAAATTAGCGTCTGTTTTGTGTTTGCCAAACGAATACGTTGCGTCATTGCATGTGCTGCTGTCACCATAGCAACAAGCAGTTAATCAGGTTTGTCCATGGACTAGAGTATCAGCCTTAATAGCCATATTAGAAGCAAAGACATGAAATAATAGAGTTTTACTTTTTTTATAGCATAAATATAGATTTTTTAGATTTAATCCCTATAATGAATTAATTACAGCTTCAAATACAATATATATATTTTATAAAATGAATAAAGTGCATCAGATGGAAATATTTAGGTTGAATATGAATTGTAGATGAATTGTTTTAGTGACATTTATTTAACATATTTATTTGGGGGTTTTTTTTTAGAATATATTATATATTTAATTATATGATAGCTACATGTTCGACAAAAACATGTAAGTATAAATAAGATTATAAGAACATATAATATTTAAAAACATCATTTATCTATAATTATTTCCTAAGGTAATGCTGAATTAGGTTAAAAATCACACGCTGGAAAGCTGGCACTGAGCTATATTTAGCCGGTGAACCGAGGAACATAGCATGATCTTTTTAAGAGGCACTCTCATCCATCATACACACATGATGTACAGAATGCTGAGCTCCTGAAATATCCTGCCAGAGCAGAGCGTCTGGGGATCTGGGAGCGGAGCGAGCCGTTCGGCGAGAGATGCAATAAATAAAAAATAAATATGAAATATAAATACTCCTTTAGAGTGCCCGAGGTTGTCTTTTAATATTGTCCGTCATATTTATTTTTAGCCTTCCGAACTCAGTGCCCAAGCATCTTCGTATAAGACTTTTGATTCATGATCAATTTTCTATTTGAATCCAATCACAAACCACAGAAGGTCGCAATAATAAGCTGATTATGGAAATGATCCTGATGTAAACATAAGACACACACATACACACACACAAAAAAAATTTATTTCTCCTGAAACCTCAAGAGGGAGGCACGGTGGCTTAGCGATTAACACGTTCGCCTCACACCTCCAGGGTCAGGGGTTCGATTCCCGCATCCACCTTGTGTGTGTGGAGTTTGCATGTTCTCCCCGTACCTCGGGGGTTTCCTCCGGGTACTCCGGTTTCCTCCCCCGGTCCAAAGACATGCATGGTAGGTTGATTGGCATCTCTGGAAAATTGTCCGTAGTGTGTGTGTGTGTGTGAGTGAATGAGAGTGTGTGTGCCCTGTGATGGGTTGGCACTCTGTCCAGGGTGTATCCTGCCTCGATGCCCGATGACGCCTGAGATTCCCGTGACCCAAGAAGTTCGGATAAGCGGTAGAAAATGAATGAATGAATGAAACCTCAAGAGAACAACCTGAAACTGGAGACTCCTTCCATTCATGTTACAGAAACCATGCCAATATCAGTGGTATAATAATCTCTCTTTCTCTCTCTCTCTCTCTCTCTCTCTCTCTCTCTCTCTCTCTCTCTCTCTCTCTCTCTCTCAGGAGTATTCGTTGTCTGAGGAACATTATCCACTGGAACCTCATCTCTGCCTTCATCTTGAGAAACGCGACATGGTTCATCGTTCAGCTCACCATGAACCCCGATGTACATGAGAGCAACGTGGTGAGATACAAAAAAAAACAAAACATTGACGTACTTCGTGATGTGACATACCGTATGTGATCACCTTGGACCCAGGGCATTACTGGAGTTAGTTGATGTGAAAGCTATTTATATTTCATATTTATTTATTCATTATTTATTGCCTGCAAATCGTGGGGCGCTGTCGAGTCAGCAGACGCATCAAGGTTTGAAATGATTGTGTATACTGTAAGTGTATCAGCTGGACAGGCAGAAAAGCACTTTGGGGAGCTGATGAAGGACATTCAGGCTAAAGAAAAGTTTGTCCTCTCTCCATATATCTTTAAGCCATGGTGCCGTCTAGTGACGATGGCATACAACTACTTCCACATGGCCAATTTTTTCTGGATGTTCGGCGAGGGCTGTTATCTCCACACGGCCATCGTGCTCACCTACTCCACAGACAAGCTCAAAAAATGGATGTTCATTTGCATCGGATGGTGTAAGTCCCTATAAATTCTACTCAGAAAAGTTATATTCCGTCTAATATTCAAAGTTATACGTCTTCAGAGTGAGGTAACGCACATCAGGGATAGACCTGTATTCAAATGCAAGGTTGCCAGATTTTTCTTGACTACACACATGTTGCCTTTAAATCCTGTGGGGGTGGGGGGGAAAACAGGGATAGAAAATGCTGACTGAAGAAAGAAATAGAATTTCTTCAAATGGTGAAATAGAATGTCTTCGTGTTTAGGTATTCCTTTCCCGATTATTATCGCCTGGGCCGTCGGGAAGCTGCATTACGACAACGAGAAGTAAGTGGATGTTTCAATTAAATGCAGATAGTGTGTCATTTAGCATCTCTGTAAAGACACGACCCTGCTGTTTTGTTGTTTTATTCAATATCCCTTTATTTTCTTTGTGAATATCAGGTGTTGGTTTGGGAAAAGAGCAGGCATCTACACAGACTACATCTACCAAGGGCCCATGATTCTGGTGCTTATGGTGAGAAGACATCGCCGCTACAGTACACTGATACACTGTAATGCAGGGACCTAGTCCACAGAAACACATCACCTGGTCTTTTTTCCTGAGCTTTAGCTGATGTCTAAACATCTGTCTTTGGACCTGTAGCTTCATGTTTACATGCATTGTGCTGCTGCAAAAAATGCAGTCATTTGCAATGTATATTTGTGTACTTTTGATTAATCTTAGACTGTCCTCTTATTCCGACAGATAAATTTTGTGTTCCTTTTCAACATAGTAAGGATCCTCATGACCAAACTCAGAGCCTCCACCACATCCGAAACCATCCAGTACAGGTACATGAAGGAGTATACACACACACACACACTGTAGGTGAAACCTGTAACATTCAACATGACTGCTCATTTACATAAGCCCCGCCCCTCAATGTTTTCCTGGCCAGGGAACTGACCCCATGCCATATGGTTTAACATGACAGCGCTCTTATTATAATTGTCTGCTTTACTGGTATTTTGTCTTTCTTACCAATGTATAAATCTTTAGGAAGGCGGTGAAGGCCACGCTCGTGTTACTGCCTCTGCTCGGGATCACGTACATGCTGTTCTTTGTAAACCCAGGAGAGGACGAGATCTCGCAAATCGTCTTCATTTACTTCAATTCGGTTCTGCAGTCCTTTCAGGTAAGCTTTGGTTAACTGAGGTAAAGGGCTTTGAGCTGAAGCTGAGCTCCAGGGTCCCAAGTCAACATGTATGGAAGCAGCTTTGGAAGCAGTTTCGGTTACTGGGAAATTAACGTTAATTAACTCTTTAACAGTCTTCAAAGCAACAATAAAATTTAACAGAAATAACTCTGGAGATGTTCGGAAGAGTTCAAGAAGAACATGGTTTGTTTCTATTTCTATTTGTGAAGGTTCTGGTTGATGGGAGTGTGCAGCGAGTATGAGGTACGAATCAGTGTCGGTGGAGGGGAATGAGATGTTCCTGGTGTGTTGAGAGGGTGTAAAGAGGCTAGCGCTTCTAAAATGTTTGATAAGACAGTTTAGATGAGGTTTTAGATGATGGTGGTCTCCGAATATGGAGGTACCTGGGTGGGATATAAATATAGCACCTTCAGGGTTGGAGATTTGATTCTGTATAGGTCATGTGTGCATGGAGGTTTGCTTGTTCCCCATTTGCTTTGGGGGTTTCCTCCGGGTGCTCCTGTTTCCTCCCCTCGGTCCAAAGGCTTACTTACTGACCAAATACTGATACTGGAATCTCCTTCTGATGCCTAACCATTAGGCAGTCGTGGCCTAATGGTTAGAGAGTTTGACTCCTAAGCCTAAGGTTGTGGGTTTGAGTCTCGGACCTGCCACGACTGAGGTGCCCTTGAGCAAGGCACCATACTTAGCCGTATGTCACATCACTTCATAAAAGTCCCATTATACATTATAAATAACTCATAACATTGGGAAATACTTCCAGAGCTGCTAGGAACTAATCACTACCATCTGACTAATCACTGAAATATGTTTTTGGTTTAAATGCCTGAATGCTGATATTGCTGTCTTTTTTCTTTTTCTTTGCACTTCTCCAGGGCTTCTTTGTGTCAGTGTTCTACTGTTTTCTGAACAGCGAGGTAAGCACAGTATCTGACTGAACCCGGCCAAACGTGATCAGATTGTTGTCCGTTATATAACCAGTGATTAAATCATATGAATGCGTAATGCTATGTGGTTGTTTTTAAGTCAGAAAAGCTACACAAATGAAAGGGAAAAGATTTAGGAAGTGACAAGAGGCTCCTTTGCTACTACTTCTGCTTTACTCCATTGTGTAAATTTGTGAGCCCCGGACTTGTGAACCAATAGAAAGCAAGTGGGCGGGGCTGCAGTTTCATTGGACTGTAAAATTAATTGGATTCTCACATTCTCAACAAATTTCATGACATCTTAGTTATAGATGCCAGGAGAATTATACCAGCCATTGGTGCCCTAACACATACACATGTGTGTGTGTGTGTGTGTGTGTGTTCATGTTTTTTTGGACAGGTCCGCTCTGCCGTTCGGAAACTTTGGCACCGCTGGCAGGACCACCATTCCATCCGCGCACGAGTCGCGAGAGCAATGTCCATTCCCACTTCGCCTTCACGCCTCAGCTTCCACAGCATCAAACAGTCCACTTCTGTCTGATACGGGGACAAAAGTATGAAAGAGGCAGGAACTCTATCGGTGAGGATATTCACTCCTCAGACCACATCACCGGATATGAAGAGGAACAGTAAAAGGCCCTGACATTACAAATAAAGGGTACGATCGGCAAGACTACGCAAAATGGACCATTCTGTGGTGTTGGAGTGTTTTCCAAAGACTCTGCATGTGTGTAGTACTCAGTTATTTATAGTTGGACACTAGGTGGAGACAGCTATTACATGTTCCAAGCTTTTTCTATGAAATTCACAATAATAAACAGATTCAACTGATTCCACTCTGGTCACTTCAGGTAATCAGACCGAACGCTACTTATACTGACTGATTAGCCAAAAATATCAGGTGATTATTTAGGGGCTTTTTACACCTGGTCACTTCCTGCATTTTCTGTGATCCGATATCTACCCGATGGTAAAAAGACCAGGTCTAAATGCCCTCCGAAACGTTTTGGAGACGTATATAAACCCGATGGTACAAACCCCTTCAGGAGGTGGTCTGGGACGCGTTTCAGATGAAATTGGACAGGTGTAAATGAATGCGGTTGTTCAAGCCACATACGTCAGCGCTATACTCCTCCCAAACGGAAGTACGTCACTCACAGGTGACTCACGAGTCGCGTATCGCGCCAGAAACAAATATGTTTTCCCACCAGTACTGGCTCCAATCTGCCGCCAGCGAAAATGCAGCAAACAGTAAATGCTGTTTTTTGTAGCAACCGCACGCACCAAAGCATGTTCCATTACAATTACCCCAGAAATGAGGTAAAATATATTTGCATTTTGGGCGGGAAGTAGAAAGATCGGATCGATATCCGATTCTCCGAGACGCGTTTATGTGGTCTTATGTAAATGGAACAGTTTTAACAAATCAGATAGCTATCGGATCAGAGACAACACATGAAGTGACTGGGTGTAAAAAGGCCCATAGTTGAATTAGCTTACTGTGTCGGCTAGTCGTGCAAAAGAATTAGCTACTTTGGCTAGGTAGCCTTTGTTTTCTAACTTTAGGGACGTTCCCTAACTGTAACTAGAGAGCTTTCTGTGTCCTTTAATATCCAGCAGAAGAATTTCTGAATTCTTTCCTTCTTTAACATCATCTAGGTTTTTTTTTGGTGATAAATTCACAGCTAGCTGGCTAGCTACCTTTGTTGTTGGTGAACTTCCTATTAAATATTTTGTGTTTAAAACAAATAAAATATGAACTTCTTTTTGTGCTATTCACTCCTTGTGAAACACCTGAGAACAGCTTAATGCACATTTAGCGATAATATATTTGCAATAATGAAGAAAAGTACGTAATCGAACGTAATCGAAAGAAAAAGTCGTACCATTTACTGTATAATGAAGTCTGTGAAGCATTTAAGAACTTTGGGTTTAAACTGTGAAGAGGAAACTAATATCATAGCCAGATACCCATGGGAGCAGACATGGATTTAAACCACATCAACAAATCCTCAATGGAATCAGGAAGCCATTTTGACCCTTTAGTATTTCCTCTCTATTTAGAGACCTCTTCTTGACTTTATCCATCCGGGACATCCAAAAGTCATCCTTTTTATTTTCATGGGGATTTTTTTTTTTTGGTAGATTTGCAGACAAATATCATTCCTCCCACTGCATTTGCAGCTGTACAAACATCTTATTCCGCCGCCTGAGGTTCACGGGACTAAATGCTAAAGCATGAGATAGTGCAGAGTTGGCAGTATAAACAAACCTGCCTTAAAGGGATACTCCACAGCAGACTGAAATATTTTGCGTGTGTATATATATATATAAGCTTGCTAACTGAAGGCTAAAGGTCGCTTAACTGTTGCCATGTACACATATTTTCAAATATTTACAAAACAGCCCCAAACCATCATGCTACCTCCACCATGATTCACAGTGTTGATATTTCAGTCAACCTCATGAGATCAACTGATGTCCATAGAACAATTTAGAATACGGTCTTGAACATGAGAAATGTACAACATACTAAATATAAATTACGTTTTTTCAGTAACCATATGCCAAATGTAAAGCATGGTGGTGGGCGCATCGCAATTTTGGAGATTTTCTGTCACGTTCACAGGGAAAGAAGGAAATTTCAGATATTCTGTACATCTGTACACAGTCAAATTGCTTGTGTTTTATTCATGAACACTTGGATGATGTTCAGACCACTTTTTATGATTAACGCAGGAATCCAGGTGAAATATTGTACGTTTGTCTACAGATCAGTGTTATTGTATACACCACAACGAAGGGGGGGGGGGGGGGGATGGTGCGTGCATACAGTAACGTTTGTGACATGAAGAAGTTAAAAGAATGTACCATGGAGAATGAGATGGTCATGATTTTTTTTCTGTAGATTTTGTTCTGTTTTGTTTGTGTAGAGCATTTTACAATATTCAAAAATCATCTTTATAGAAGGGGGACACGGTGGCTTAGTGGTTAGCACGTTTGCCTCA
The DNA here is from genome assembly GCF_022655615.1 of Tachysurus fulvidraco. Classification (NCBI taxonomy): domain Eukaryota; kingdom Metazoa; phylum Chordata; class Actinopteri; order Siluriformes; family Bagridae; genus Tachysurus; species Tachysurus fulvidraco. The sequence continues at coordinate 31,303,965 of NC_062520.1, forward strand.
CACCTCCAGGGTTGGGGGTTTGATTCCCACCTCCGCCTTGTGTGTGGAGTTTGCATGTTCTCATCAAAGGCATCTATATGGGATCACACACATGAAGAAGAAGGTGAAGCAGATGTGAAGAAACTGAACGGAGGAGTATCAGGGGTGCAAGAGGAGACACTGCAAAGGGAATATCATTTTGTACAGGCAGTTGGAGCACAAGTAGACAGAGAGGGAGAGGGAGAGAGAGAGAGAGAGAGAGAGAGACAGAGAGAGACAGACAGACAGACAGACAGACAGAGATACAGTCAGAGAGAGACAGAGGGGGGAGAGACAGACAGAGAGAGAGAGACAGAAAGAGAGAAAGAGGGAGAGAGAGACAGACAGACAGAGAGACAGTCAGAGAAGGGAGAGAGACAGAGAGAGGGAGAGAGAGAGAGACAGAGAGAGAGAGAGACAGACAGACAGGAAAGAGAGAGAGACAGAAAGAGAGAGAGAATGTATTTGTATGAAACAGGTTGCACTACAAATGTTTATCCCATCGATACATTAATGAATGAAATAATGAATGAAAATAATGAACAATTCTCATGATTCAGATTATGATTTAGACTTTGAAAAAATAATCGTATCAAATAACAGAGAGATAAAAACAGGCACTTCCGCGTTTTGCGAGCTCCATCAGTAGCTCGTCCTCTGATTGGTCAGCCTGTCATGGACGCTGAAGCGCTGGACTAATCACATGCGTGCGCGCTGACGAAGTGATTATACTACGGCCGAGAGGCTTTCATTCGTCGCTGAGGTCCATTGGGTGCGCGTGCGCCTACGCAAATACCTGTATATTCGGCTTCATCTTTCTAAACATCAGGTAGGAAGGTTTCATTTTCATCCGTGTGTGTGCTTGATAGTTGGGGTCATGCGGATGACTGTCCGGTGAATGAGATGCGTCTGTTAGTGTAACACAAAGAACAAACGCATTGGGTTGGGCAGTCATCACATCTTATTAGCCGGTATGCTAGCTGGTCTCGCCTCATCGGGTTTTTTTTCTTCCCATACCCGCTTTCAGGAAAGCCCGCCTTCTGCTTTCTGATTTGACAGCTCGTGTCACGTGCCTGATTACGATTGGACTATAGGTCGATGGATTTATAAATGTTTTGCTTTTAGCCAATCGTAGCAGGGTTGATTGTGATAATACGGGTGGGATAAGAATCGCCAGAGCATCCTTCTAAAAAGGCTGTGGCGATTTTATTTAAATGTACGGTTTACTTCTTCAGTGCTGCGCGCTGAGGTTCTGTATGTCAAAAGCCAGCTGTGTAAAAATGTAAAAATTGTGTTAATTGTTCGTATCCGAGTGGAATAGCTAGCCAGCTAGCTTGGTGATTTCCGGTGAGTAGAATATAAATACACGACGGCTGCGAGCCTTACTTCCGGTTGATTATTGACAGGTGCCTGATGTCACCAAACCGGCTCGGCTTTGTGGAGAAACTCAGAACCCCTGAGGAAGGAAAAATGTGGCAGAAAAAAAATGTCCTCCAGGTTTTTTTCCTTTTTTCATTTTGCTCTGGAGCTCCACAGCATTATGATCATTTATTTATGTTCAGTAAATGCTGCATTCTGGTGGATTTGGGAGGTTGTTTCTGCATGTGAAGCCAGAATACACCCTGAATACTTAGCCAGTGTGTCCCAGGGCAACACACACTCACACACACACACACACACGCACACGCACACACTCACACATACACACATGGCCAAATTTAATATTTGGTGGAAAAACCTCTCTGAGGATGTGAAACTCTACGTGCTCCTGGAGCTGAGACGCAGCAACGTTACTCTGCGTTTTCCATGTTTGATTAAAATTTCCAAGATCCTGTAAACCGTCAGCCTTGTGCCTTGCGTGGGCTTGTTCTCCTTTTCTCTGAGTTGACAAAGACATAGACGTGTCATCTGACATCTGTGGTATTCTGGGTTTCTCAAGTTCACCATGAAAACGAGGACCTAAACATTTGCATGGAAAGTGGCCGTGTCCCAAACGGCCTTGCTCTTGGAAGGAAAACCTCAAAAAATGACATCTGCTCTGGAGTTTTTGGATGAAAATGTCCAATTACGTAAAAGTGCTTTTTTTTTTATATATATATATATATATATGATTATAGCAAATATAGCTACAGACAGCGATTAATCACGGAGACGATCAGCAGGCGTTCCCACGTGAGCTAAAAGGTGAAGCTAAAACACCTAGCTGTTTCTGAGATCTTTTCTCACTTCCTGTTTGTTGCAAACGAACTTCACGCTTGCTTTCTAACTCGAGGTCATACTGCTAAATATATTTGACGCAACAGCGTTTCTGAGAAAGGTCCTCGTTTCCTTTTTGGTGATAATGTCCAATATGTTTGGACAAAAATGAAGTAGAAGACTCAAGAAAGAAAAAGCAAGAAGGAAACTTTTTTTTATTTTTTTTAATAAATATGTCATGGCAGAAAATTCAATTTTGCAGAACTAACGTATTGATAGATGAGACTACCAGAAGCTGCCAGAATATAAGTAACACCATCTTTGGTGCTTGGCCACTTGATGATACTCACAGAACTGCATAATTATGGGCTGGGACTTTCTTTTCTCCTGAAACAGCTTCAGTTCTTCAAGACCAGGATTCACCAAGATTTTGGAAGAATTCCTTTCAGGTTCTGGTCCTTGACACTTTTCATGCAGCGAATCTCCTATGAAACTTTACCACATCTGGATTCAGATGACTGGGAAGACCGCCGAGGAACACTGAACTGGTCAGAAGCGGAATCTGATCTTCAGCTGTTGTAGCTCATCCATGTCAAGGTTAAATGCATTGTGCGTTCTAAGATGCTGTTATCTGGTTACCGGAGCCTTTCTGCTCGATCGATCCAGTCCAGCCGTTACGTGTCTCTGTGTCTCATCGACGAGGTCAGCAGAACTCCATCTCACCGGATGTTTTTTCTATATTACTGTCAAAATCACAGCGATCACATTTATGTCCCCGTCATTCTGACCGTTTTCTGCACTGGATTTCTGGCTGATTTAGTTTACTGCTGGAATCAGTAGTACAGGTGTTCCTAATAAAGCGGATAATACAATTCAAGCAGTTTCCACAGATGTTTCCAGATAACCTAAGTTATGAAGGGAGACATTTCTCCTGTTGTTATAGTATAGTCGTGTGTGTGTGTGTGTGTGTGTGTGTGTGTGTAAGGTGGAAAGAATTGGAGGGTCATATGTCATTTTTGAAATGGAGGGAGAACGATAGGCCTAGTGGAGTTAACATAGTCATAGCGTCGGTCGTCCTGCTTCGTTTTTTTTAGAGCTAGCAGTCACAACAACAAAGTCTTGTGGTTACATTGACGTGCTCTGTTACCTCAGTGTGACTTTTCAGCATATAAACACAAGCAAGTTACTCTCAGAGGAGCTTTAACCGTATTACCAGTAACACTTAGTCACCAGGTTCAAGAAGCATGTAGATACAGTAAGTATTGATGTGACCGTAGGCTACAGTGGCAGAAGACCACATCGGGTTCAGCGCTCAAATTTGGACAGGAAGTCTGGCAAGTGAGTGTAGACAAAAACAAACCTGAATCCTCGAGGTGTTTTGTGGTTCAGGTTACATTCATAGAAGGAGAACATTCCATACAAGCAAGAAAAAATAAAAAGCATGCCTGGAACTGGTTTGCAGTAAATGGTCGATGGGTTTGAGATCTTCGTCACCGCGCAGAAGCGGTTGTTCAAGTTCAGGCTGTCGCTCAATCCAGGATGAATCAGAGGCATGGAATTAGTGCAGTATTTATAAATATTTTCCTTGTTTGTAATTTTCCATCCTGTGAAAAAGAGCTCAAATATCAGGAAAATCACCATGTTAAATTTACCACTTCTTATGCTTTACTCCGAGTCGGTCATCAGAGGAAACGTCTACAAAGGTTTTCCTCTTTGTGGGTTTTCTATATTCTATACTTTCTATATTCTGGTGTCGGTGGTGTGTGTGTGTGTGTGTGTGTGTGTTTTAAGATAAAATAACGGTTGAAGTAATGCATTCGCAGGACATTTTGCAGGACTTTTTTTCTCCCCCAATTCACCTTTACATGCAGGTGTGGTGTTCTGAGAGAGAATCTCCGAAGGAGGGGCAGAAGTCGCAGGACGTGTTGCTTTAGTTATTCTTTATCCCGGTACAAAAGAAAATCCCAAGTCGAAATTTCACGCTATCGTGTGGTCGACTACAGACAGTTATGGAAGTTCAGGCGGAATTGAACTCTGAATTGTTTGGGGTTTTTTTTTCCTACAGACTTTGATAAATTGGTGTCCATTAAAGCACTAGAGAGCTAACGGGTGTCCGTGTGCAGAGCTCTTGTGGAGACTAATGCTTTGAAATTGTGTGTGTGTATGTTGCAGGGATGGCCGAGGCACATCAGGCTGTAGCGTTCCAGTTCACCATAACTGCAGAAGGTATCGACCTGCAGCTTTCTCACGAGGCCCTGAGACAGGTTTATCTCTCCGGACTTCGCTCTTGGAAAAAGCGCACAGTGCGTTTAAAGGTAACTCCTCCAAGCCTGAGCCTAGTTATTTATCCTTTTTATTTCAAATAGACACAAGTCTCTTTTCCATTCGTTCTGCTAAGACAGGGAAAAGAAAAAAAGGCTTTTCTATGTTTAAAGAAATCGACGCTGCAAAACGACCCGACTAAAAAAAAAAAAAAATCTCTGAAATTCCTTTTTCAGATTTAAGATGTTTTATTTTAGTTATTTAAAGATTTTCACTTAGAAATTAAATATTTAAGATCACCTCAGATCTTTTACATTTTAAAGTGGAAAGTTTCCCTGATGTACGCATGATGTCATGGGTAAGAAATCAGGTTAGTATTTTATTATTATTATTATTATTATTATTATTATTATTGATATTTAATGTCTTTTAGGTCATTATATTACCAAATGCCTTTTTAGTTCAACAAACAGCAAGATATTTTGGGTTAAATATTTTTTTGTTCCTATTTAAACCTAAACTACAACAGGAGCAAAACTTGTTCAGCATGAGCATCTTACACACACACACACACACACACACACACTTCTAAACACTAAGCATCTATATACCTCCTTTCACATCATTCTCTCACTCTCACCCTCCCTCTCTCTCGCTCATCTCTCCCCCCCCCCCCCCCCCCCCCCCCCCCCCTCTCGGTGCAGAATAATGTGATCACGGGTGTGTATCCTGCAAGCTTGTCCTCATGGCTCTTTGTGGTCATAGCGATCCTGGCCACAATGTACACACGCTCGGACCCGTCCATGGGCCTCATCGCTAAGATCCAGGAGCACCTGCCAGTCAGGTAACCAGCTCTCTCTCTCTCTCTCTGTCTCTCTTTGTCTCCCTCTCTCTGTCTGTCTCTATCGCTGTCTCTGTCTGTCTCTCTTTCTCTCTCTGTCTGTCTCTATCACTGTCTCTGTCTGTCTCTCTTTCTCGCTCTCTCTCTGTTTGTCTCCCTCTCTCTGTCTGTGTCTCTCTCTCTGTCTCTGTCTCACTGTCTCTCTCTCACTCTCTCTCTCTCTCTCTGTCCTCCCTCCCCTATACACTGTAGTGACTAGTGACCAAGGAAAAAAACAAATATGTTTAACAATGATGTCATTGAAATTTAGCAAATTGCTACATAAATGTTTTTAAATAAACATCAACAAAATAAGTATTTAAACAATTAATTTAATCAACTTTAGTCTTGATGTCTATTATTATTATTATTATTATTATTATTATTTCTTAACTTCAGATCTCCTCGTTTTAATCCCACTGTATAGTTTAGATGAATATAATGCGGTATATTATAATTCTCTCTCTCTCTGTCTCTCTTTTTCTCTTTCTGTCTCGTCGTCTCTCTGCAGCGGTTCTCTGAGCCCTCAGGGTCGGACGGTGGTCTCCGCCTTGGTGTTCAGCACACTACTGTGGCTCTCCCTCATCTTCACCATGAAGCTGTGCCTGAAGCAGCTGCTCTCGTACCACCGCTGGATGTTCGAGCAGCACGGCAACGTTTCAACCACCACCAAGATCTGGGTGGTCCGTACCAGATCAGTTATTACGCTCTTTACGGTTCTGCCGTTTGTTTGGTTAGAGAACCGGTCAGAACATTTGTTCTTTGTGTGTTTAAGATGCTGGTGAGGATCTTCTCCGGTCGTCAGCCGCTGCTGTACAGCTATCAAGGTTCTCTGCCTAACCTACCAGTACCTGCTGTCAAAGACACCATCCAAAGGGTGAGTCTGTTCATCATCATCATCATCATCATCACCACCAACACTAAATGAGCATGACTTAAAAATCTCTCATTTATTTATTTATTTATTTATTTATACACATACATATATCCATCCTTTTACCAGTACATGGAGTCAGTGCGTCCCCTGATGACAGACTCGGAGTTCAAGAGAATGGCGACTCTAGCGAGAGATTTTGAGCTCAGTCTCGGAAATCGCCTCCAGTGGTACCTCAAGCTCAAGGCCTTGTGGGCCTCCAACTACGTGAGTTCTCTGCTTTTAGCGAGAGTGTTGGATCTGTAGGTGCGAGATCTAATCCAATCTGCTACTTATAGAATATTCATGAATGTAAGATCCAAGTGTCCGATTTATTACATCCAATAAACAAGATTCATTCATTCAATGTAGGGATATTTCGCTCCAGTGTGATATCTTTACACACTCCCTGATCTACACCATCTATGTAGTTCTCCAAAGAAAGGAGATGTTTAGAGGTGTGTGTGTGTGTGTGTGTGTGTGTGTCACAGGTGAGCGACTGGTGGGAGGAGTACATCTACCTCAGAGGTCGCGGCCCCATCATGGTGAACAGCAACTACTATGGCATGGTGTGTATCTTTGCCCCAACACCCCCCCCCCCCCAACACACATGTATACAGCAGCTTAGCAATTAAAACTATATCAAATAAGTGCAAAGTGTTTATTGGTGTGCATGTATAAATAGGAGATAAATAGATCCTAGTTATTGTTAAGGTCAGATCATTGAATCGATTAATGAACTTGTTTGTTGTTGTTTGTTGTTCTGTGTTTAGGACTTTATGTTTGTGACCCCAACACCGATCCAGGCTGCCAGAGCAGGGAACACGCTGCACGCTCTCCTCCTGTACCGTAGGAAGCTAAACAAAGAGGAACTCAAACCTGTGAGTTCACCTGAACACTGCACAAAGAAAGTGTGCGCCGCCGTGGCGTGTGTTGTGTTGTACTGTTTTTTCCATCCTTTATTTTCCATTTCATTAACTTCATGAAGATCTTTTGTTTCTTTTCTCCCCCTCTCTCTCTCTCCCTCTCTCTTCCCCTCCCTCTCTCACACCTTCCCTCTCTCTTCCTCCCTCTCTCTCTCTCTTTCTCACTCTCTCTCTTATTCACACTCTCCCTCTCTCTCTCCCTCCCTCCCTCCCTCCCTCTCTCTCTCCCTCTCTCTCTCACACACACTCCCTCTCTCTCTCTCCCCCTCCCTCCCTCCCTCCCTCTCTATCTATCACACACACTCCCTCTCTCTCTACCCCCTCTCCCTCTCTCTTCCTCCCTCTCTCTCTCTACCCCATCTCCCTCTCTCTTCCTCCCTCACTCTCTCTCTTTCTTTCTCTCTCTAACCTCTCTCTCTACCCCCCTCCTCCCTCTCTCGTCTCCTCCCTCTCTCTCTCCTCTATCTCTCATCTACCCCCTCTTTCGTCCATCCCCCCCCCTCTCTCTCTCCTACAGAGCCGTATACCTGGCACTTTCATTCCTCTATGTGCAGCTCAGTGTGAGAGGCTTTTCAACACCACACGAACCCCAGGAGTGGAAACGGGTAACATGCGTGTACACACACACACACACACACACACACACATATTAAAGCTATCACGCAATATAGACAGAGAGAGAGAGAGAGAGAGAGAGAGAGTTCACCATCCCCATATGTAGAGTTGTGTGTCTGTGTGTGTCTCGTCTGACCGTCTGATTCGTGTACCTTGTCTGCTGAGCCCTGACATCCTCTTGTCTTTCACTGTTCACGTGTTTCACTTCTTCTGTTGATTTTATACTTTATTGCATGCGTTGTTTTTCTCTCCATCGTCATCCTTTCATCTTCCCTATGGACATTTTTTTCCCTTTTATCTTGCATTCTCTCCTTCATTTCTCCCTCTCTCTGATCAGTGCTTGTTGAAGGCCACTATTCCTCGCTGCTCCTATCAGTATGAGTGGATGTTTGACACTTGTCGCATACCGGCAGTTGTGACAGGTATACACACACACACACACACACACGCACACAATCTGTAGTTACTAACTGGAGAAATATATATACAGTATAAAGTAATAAAACCCAGAACAGACTAGGAGCACTTTATACTCCTCACCGTCTGTCACACTGTGTGTAATTGCTGTGTTGATTGGCAGGCTGGTGTCGGATTAACACGCGCTCTACTTGGTAAAATATGAGCTTTACTCTCCTCCTCTCCGCCCGCACGGTCCTCTTTTTTTTTTCTCCCCATTATCCATTCTGTCACTTTACTGAGAAACCGTCCACCGTAAAGACGTTTCTCTGTCGGGACGATCTAGTTCCCTTGGCACCCAAGACACCTTCCGTCATGTCCTTCCTGTCCAAATATTTATGGTTATTAGACGCAGAACGTGTTTGACTTGTTAAATAAGGCTTATACCTGTAGCGTAGTCGGAGTACGCGGCAGGCTGCGCCGTAAACGACAAGCTGAAACGTTCTCTTGTTCTCCGGCTGTAGACACGGTGGTGCACTGGAACGACAGCGAGCACGTGGCCGTGTACCACAGGGGGCGCTATTTCCGTCTGTGGCTCTATCAGGCGGGCAGGATGCTGAGGCCACGTGAGATTGAACAGCAGATCCAATGTATCCTGGATGATAAGTCTGCCCCAGCGCCAGGCGAGGAGAAACTGGCAGCATTAACTGCAGGGGACAGGTAAACACACACACACACACACACACACACACACACACACACACACCTCCTTCATCACTGAGACTCATATTAATTCTTGTCTTTACATCCATTTCCTAGAATTCCATGGGCTGAAGCCAGGAAGAAGTTTTTCAGCTCTGGCGTCAACAAGAGGTCCCTGGACTGCATTGAGAAAGCCGCGTTCTTCGTCACTCTGGAAGACGAGGAGCAAGGCATGATGGGAGACGACCCCGACGCGAGTATGGACCGTTACGCCAAGTCTCTCCTTCATGGGAAATGTTACGACAGGCGAGTAACTCAGGAGCGTGACGTTAGGCTGGAACCGTTGGCGGATTGCTGAAATTATGAGAAATAAAACAAAAAATTGAGAAATTAAAAAAAATTATTATTAATAAAAAACATTATGAGAAATAAAAAAAAATTCCCTTGAGAGGAATTAAATTCTTTCCATAATTTTGACTGTTATTTAGCATTTATGATGTCAGTCTCATCTGCAGCACTGTGTTCCTCAGGTGGTTCGATAAGTCCTTCACCGTGGTGGTGTATAAAAACGGGAAGAACGGCCTGAACGCAGAGCACTCCTGGGCAGACGCTCCCATCGTCTCCCACATGTGGGAGGTGAGATTTAGGAAACAAACGAATACCCGTTTAAATGGAGGCTTAAATGGAGAAAACTCACTCACACTCTCTCTCTCTGTCTGTCTTTTTTTCTCTGTCTCTCTTTCCCTGTCTCTCTCTCTTTCTGTCTCTTTCTCTCTTTCTTTCTCTCTCTCTCTCAGTATGTCCTAACCATGGACAGTTTTCAGTTGGGTTATAATCAAGAAGGACATTGCAAAGGTGACGGTAATCTGTCTCTGCCCCACCCGGTGCGGTTGTCCTGGAACATCCCCACAGAGGTAGAACTTTACCCCTATCTACAAACCACATTCTGTTCTTTTGACTTCGCTGGTCTTTCATTCCCTCCCTATCTTGTTTTTCTCTTAGTGTCAGGATCGTGTCCTCCAGTCTCTCTCGGTAGCGCAGGCGCTGGCCGAGGACGTCAACTTTCACGTTTTCGCCTTCCGGGATTTTGGCAAAGGCAGCATTAAAAAGATCCGCATGAGCCCAGATGCCTTTATTCAGTTAGCGCTGCAGCTAGCCTACTACAGGGTGAGTGTTTAGGTATAAGTACATGTCCCACCATGTCCTGCTACAGCACAACACCCGGTTTGTCCACATTGATTAATGTTGTCTCTCTCTGATGCTCAGGACAGAGGGATGTTCTGTCTGACGTACGAGGCGTCGATGACGCGCCTGTTCCGTGAGGGCCGGACTGAAACGGTGCGCTCGTGTTCCAGTGAGAGCTGTGCCTTCGTCAAAGCGTTCCACAACGGAGAGGTGAGACACACACGCAGTGTTTAGCCTTCTGTCTCACACACCTCATGATAACCTCAATGTTGTAGTGACGGAGAAAACTACAGGGTTCTAGTGTGTCTATTATTTACTCTTGTGTTCATTTGTCTCTGTCTCTCTCTCTGTCCATCTCTCTCTCTGTCTCTCTCTGACTGTTTTTCTGTCTCTCTCTCTCTCTCTCTCATATTCTCTGTTCGTCATGATTCTCTCTCTTTGTTTTAAAGTCGAAGTATTAAAGGAATAAATCTGCCTTTTCCTGTGCAGGCGGTGGACCAGTGCAGGCGTTTGTTTCGCTCAGCGGCTGAGAAGCATCAGATGCTTTACCGACTGGCCATGACAGGAGCTGGAATAGACAGACACCTCTTCTGCCTCTACGTCGTCTCAAAATACCTGGGCGTGGAGTCGCCCTTCCTGAAAGAGGTGTGTGTGGGGTGTGTGGATGGGGTGGGGGATGTGTGTGTGAGAGAACAAATCTGGGAATTTTTGTGCATCTGTGAACAGAATTAAATCTCAGACCTGTATGTGTTGGGGTCAGGTGTTGTCCGAACCGTGGCGTCTCTCCACCAGTCAGACTCCGTTCCAGCAGGTGGAGCTGTTTGACCTCGTGAATCATCCCGACTACATCACCTGCGGTGGAGGATTCGGACCTGTAAGTCTTTTTATCGTGAACATCACGACTAGCGATCGGGTGTCATTTCAGTGTGAAAGTGAAAGTCGTGAAGAATCTTTAATCCGAGACGTCTGAACGTTAAATTCCAGGTTGCCGACGATGGATACGGCGTGTCCTACAGCATCATTGGGGAGAAGATCATCAGCTTCCACGTCTCCAGCAAGCGTTCGTGTGCTCAAACCGTGAGTTGTTTTTCCACCAAGCGATTCTTTTTTTGTGTGTTTTTTAAAGTCAGACAGTGAGAAGGGGGAATAATTATCTTTTTTTTTTTTTTAATTAGGACTGCCACAGGTTCGGCATGCAGATCAGGACGGCGCTGTTGGATCTTTTGAAGCTGATGACGGACGATAAGAAAGAAGAGCCACAAAGCGAGCAGAACCACACCACAAAGAAAGACCAGTAGAGGGCAGTAGAGGACAGAGGGATTCATTCAATACAGAAGAATTAGTGTGTGTGTGTGTGTGTTTTCCCCTATTGATTGTGCGTGCGTGTGTGTGTGTGTGTGTGTGTGTGGTAGAATGGTGCAAAGGGACCAGAGGCAGGATAAAATTACAGATGCATTATCATGTGAAGAGATGATGATGATGATGATGAGCCGGTTCCGTCTTAAATGCCTTAAGTGTTCAGCAGGTAGGGATTTAACAGCTACATCTAGGGTCAATTTCAGTTAGCTCCTGCATCCCAATTCCACTCAGTATCTTTTTTTTTTTTTTCCCCCTCCCTTTTATTTATTTTTTTTTCATTATTATTTTTATTTCTTAAGCAAAAACAACCTATTTGAAGCAGCGTCACACAAAAAAAAAACAATAGATAAATAAATAAAAAGGGCATTGTAGCTTAGAGAGACGGTAGCTATCGGATTAAATAAATACTAGCTTTGTGCGAGGGGACGAAACCCCTAGCATACAGATATGCATCACGTTGTACTGCTACCTTTTTTTATGCTTCTTTTCATTATTCATTTCATCTTTACATTTATTTGTTTTTAAAAAAAAGTGTCATCTGCCTCATTTCTTTCTTTCTTTTTTAATGCTTTCAAAAACATGTTGCTCAAATGTGCAGTTATGTAAGAGTTATATGTCCGTGAGGTCCAGCTAATATTAAAGCAGCCCAACACCTACACGGTTACACTTAAAGCAGCGCCAGTGCAGTATTGCCACAGAGGGCACGTGACCGAGACGAGGAAGAATTCAGAATATATACATAAAAGGAACTTTGTTTTGTTTTGTTTTTCAGGTCATGAACAATTCCAACCTCACTTACACACTGGAATGTACAATTCTACATGTATTTAAATCTTGAAACGGATTTTATACTTCGGGTTCAACGTTAACGCGGTGCAATCGCGAATGAACTGGTGTTTAGGATACAGTCGTTTTTTAGATGTCGGACCTCGCGTTCGGATTCGATGACGTCGCTCCGAACCGTTTTTACTTGAATGGTGGTGTTTTTATTTTGTTGTTGTTGGTGGTGGGTTTTGTTGTGTTTTGTTTTCTCCCCCCAGCACACACTTACATAACGTTTTCCTTGCTGATGATGACAGGGCCACATGATTCAGTGTGAAGTTCAGAACAAAAAATCGTGCAGCTGTTGGAGTCTTTTTATAGACAGATGCATGACATAATGCTTAGTAACGCATGAGTGATGGCTAATAATCGTGAAAGATCACGCCTGAAGGGAACGCAGTCGTGCAGTCCGAACCGTTCGGATGTCTCAGTGACGGTGTGATTTTTTTTATTATTATTATTTTATTATTATTAATTATTATTTTTCCTCTTCCTCAACGGCTTGAACGAAGATTTCTAGGAAGGATCAAAGCTCAGATTGAGGGTCATGAATCTGCACCACTTTTGATTGCCAGTGAGACTTTATAATAGTGGGGATTTATTATTATTATTATTACTACTACTACTATAACTACACTAACTATTTTGTTTCACTCAACACTTTTACCATTTTTCATCTTATGACATTTAATAACCACTGACTTCTTGTTGCTGTTCTTGTTGTTGTGTGTTGATTATTCGATGATGTCCAAGTTAACACCTGAAACAATATGGTTATTCGTAATGTATCTAGCTCTCTCCCAGACACTCTCTAAATTAGAATGAGCTCCCCTAAACACCCCACCCCTACACCCCCAAGCACTTATTGCCCCTTCTCTCGGGTCGGTAGATTGCGTCCCGTCTTTATTTCGTCTCTTCTCGCTTTCGTCTTTTCTGCAGTAGGGTGCAAGTCTTTCTTGCTTTCTTTGGCCTGACTATAGCAAGTGTCTGTATTTTATACGTCCTCATTGGGGGGAAAAAAAGTGAAAGACATGAAATCTTTTTTTTTAATAAAAAGAGATTGAAGCACACACACACTGTTGTCTGTCGTATTTGTTTTAGAAAGGGAAAGAACTACAGAACATAAGGGACGTCTGACGTAGTATCGTACACGTTCCACCAGGTGTCGCCTTTGGCTAAAAGACACGATCCGGATATTCAAAGTCACTGGCGATTTAAAACCTGACCAATACTTGGGATTCAGAACAGAATGTTAAAGTATATGGAGAATCTGTTTGGACATCGAACGTATATCTTCCAACACGATGATTACATTTACAGAATTTAGCAGACACTCTTATCCAGAGTGACTTACATTTTTTATTTCAGTTTTATACACCTGAGCAATTCAAGGTTAAGGGCCTTGCTCAGGGGCCCTGCAGTGGCAATTTGTTGGACCTGGGATTCGAACCGATGACCTTTCGATCAGTAGTCGAGGTTAAGATGAGAAGTCTTCTTCAAAATGCTCTGTATTAATGTTCTAATCATTAACACCTGATGTGATACACCTGTAGGTCCATTTTAAGTACAAATAAACGTGGGTGTGTCCTTTTTCCTCACAAGAAATTTTATTTTTTTTTACATTACATTTTAAAGATCATTAAAAAAAAAGACACTGTTTGGTTTTATTACTTGAATCTTAAGCTGAAGATCAAATGCCAATATATTTAACTATTTTTAAAAAAATCCCAGGCTTTCATGGGGGTGTCCTAATGTTTCTACATGACTGTGTGTAACATTTATGGGTGGAGTTTAAGGTACAGCACTTCGTAACTGGATGTTTTCTACATGACTATGATGGAACGGTATGTAAGTAAAAAATAATCTAGTTTTAACGACTGTAAGACGTGTCCCGCTTTCAAAGAACTTTATACACTCCTCCTGTGCTATGTATTTATTTATTAGGTACGTTTATTTACGGAGATATGAACTTGCTTTGGCTGATCACAACATGAATGGGTTGATTTTTTTTTTTAAAAAAACAACTTGCAACCTTTGGGGGCACGGTGGCTTAGTGGTTAGCACGTTCGCCTCGCACCTCCAGGGTTGGGGGTTCGATTCCCACCTCCGCCTTGTGTGTGTGGAGTTTACATGTTCTCCCCGTGCCTCGGGGGTTTCCTCCGGGTACTCCGGTTTCCTCCCCCGGTCCAAAGACATGCATGGTAGGTTGATTGGTATCTCTGGAAAAATTGTCCGTTGTGTGTGAGTGAATGAGAATGTGAGTGTGCCCTGGGATGGGTTGGCACTCTGTCCAGGGTGTATCCTGCCTCGATGCCCGATGACACCTGAGATAGGCACCCAAGAAGTTCGGATAAGCGGTAGAAAATGAATGAATGAACTTGCAACCCTCATCTTGGCACTGAAAGGAAGTTTTTGACGTCATATTCGCTGTCTCTTTCTCTGACCTGTGTTCAAGGGTAACTGTTAATTCAGGTGGATTAGAGATCAAATCCATAGCTGGATTGTAGCCTTTGATATCTGTGCTCATGAACAAACAGCATGTCCAGTTTTGTCCATGTCAGTCTCAATTAAAATCTGCCATTTGTTTTCCTCCTCTAATTAAAACACCAAGACAAACATGGGGTCCAGAAAGGACTATTCTTTATTACAGGAGTTGCTATTCAACTTATCATTGCAACAGGAAATGGCAAGAATTTAGAGAAAGTGTGCAGTGAATATTTTCTGACACTGGAGACTCCTTTATATCCATAAACCTTCTATCCAATCAGTGTTGAGAACAGCATAACATTTACATAGTTTTGATGATTTGAACAAATCTGGCTTTGAAGTGTATGTAGGGAAATAAATGTATAAAAGTGGACAATATTCATGTTAATAAAGGTTCGTTCTTTTCTTATTTTTCTTTTTTTCAGTGTATTTTCTGAACAAAAGGAGGCGGTGGAGCGATTGCTTTATTGATGTCATTATTATTATTATTATTATTATTATTATTATTATTATTTTGGTTTGTCTTCGTATGTGATGATATATTTGAAGGTAGTTTATTCGTTTGTTATCAAACCTGCACGTTTTCTTATCCGAGTTATTTTTGAGTGTATTTTTGGATCTGTCCTGAGTTCTGATCTGGATTTAGTTATTAGCGCTTTATTAGCAGGATTAAGCCTTCACAGTGCCGTGATCCTACGGTTTGTCTTCACCTGTCATGGATAAGAACCTGTTCTGTGTGTGTGTGTGTGTGTGTGTGTGTGTGTGTGTGTGTGTGTGTGTGTGTGTGTGTGTGTGTGTGTGAGACGCCTAATAAATCTCTCTCCGTCTGTCGTCCGGTACGTTTTCCACCATGTCTGATGCAGAGCAAGAGCTGGAGTGAGTTCCTCAGCATTTTTATTTATTTGTTTGTTTGTTTAATAAAGCCTTGATAGCCATGACAGTTGAAGTTGAACACTAACCTAACCTGGTTTGTTTTAGGGAACAAGCGGAAGGTGAGAACTTGTGTTCTAAGGTGTTTTATTGTCAGTGCTGAAGTTCAGACTGAACGAATATTTACTGCTGTTTGTACATATAGAGGAGGAGGATGGACACGCAGATGGAGGTGAGAGAGTGTGTGAAAATATCAGACCGTAATTCAGCTCGTTGATCCAGGTGTGTGTATAATGAGCTGTTGGTGCGCAGCATTATAATATAATATAATATATAATAGGCTGTGCAGGATCGAGTACTACTTTATCATCTGTTGAATAATGAGCCATGTTTGTAGATGATATTTAGCCGCCAAACAAAAACAAAACTAACGTGTAGCCAATGAGCAGAAAGGGGCGGGGCTTGTCAATATGAGTGTTCAGTGCGCATGTGTGACATTAGCAGAAAGCGGTTTTAACATCGACATGGAGGATAAAAACAAAGAAAGAAAGAGAAGAAAGACTTACGATAAGGACAAGAAGTAGGACGTGTTAATATAGGATCAGCTTTCCAGCGCTGGAGAGAACTGAAGGAGCAGGAAGTTGGCCACATATTCACAGGTTGGAGTTTCCCGAGGCAATAACTCCTGAGCTAAACGCTGTTACTACACAAATAACACCTCTTTTCTATCGTAGTAATGTAGAGAGGCAGCTACAACCGCCTTTTGTGTAGTAACAGTGTTTAGCTCAGGAGTTATCGACTCGGGAAACTCCGACCTGTGAATATGTGGCCGACTTTACTTAAGACGCCGAGGCGCTTTTTTCCTTCTCGATAGGTGAGTAACGTTGGTTTTGCTTTGTTACACAGAACTAATATATGCCTTTGTCCTTTACATCATTATGCTTGTGTGGCATTTTTGTTTGTTTGTTTATCTACAATCGTATTGTTCTTCCCTTCAGCTATGATAAAGACACGTTTCTGTTAGTCGCCTGTGTTACGTATGTATGTGTGGGCGGAGCTATCGATACAGGGGTGGGACCCGTTTGGGTTAGGGGCGTCTTTGTTTTGGTGATTTTATAAGTCAACGTTGGCTTTCAAACAACGGAGACCGCACCTTTAATAAAGACTCAGGAATATTGAGCAACCATAAAAGGATCAACTACACACGTGATCGAGAACCTAGAAATCTTTCCATCCTGCTGCGTAACCCGACTCCGAACACGCAGAACTTTCCCAGCGTAAATATGACAGCTCGAGACAAATGTTTTACTGGTTGTTATGGAAACCTGGAGTTCTGTTTGTCTTTCACGTTTTCTTCTGGTTTTTAGAAGAGGAGCGGCCCAAACACAAGTATGTCCACAAGAGCCATACACACACACACCACTTAACACTTTCACACACTGTGCTGTGTTGCTCATTTATGATGTGTATGGTGACATGTGCAGATTAACACACTCTCAACACACTACTCCGAAAATCCCAGACGGAGAGCGAGTGGACTTCGATGTAAGATATTGCATCACGAGATTAATCACATATACACACATGATTTTCTCCATACACTCAGTGTGTGTGTGCAGGACATCCACAGGAAGCGGATGGAGAAGGACCTGCTGGAGCTGCAGACACTGATCGAAGTCCACTTTGTCCAGAGGAAGAGAGAAGAGGAGGATCTGATTGCGTTGAAAGAGAGAATTGTGGGATTTGTTCTTGTTTAAATCCTTTTTGTGTCTTAAACCCTTCAATAGTCTGGACAAAAAAAAAAGGATTTTATAATTGTACAGCAGTTTTAATTTTATTTAAATGTTTATTTCCACTTAGGAAAAAAACAAGCAAACATTTAATTAAATAGAAAGAAACAAATTTTAGATTTTATATTGTTTTAAAATATGGCAAAGAGCAATGACAGGTTCTTTTTAAAGCTTGATCAGAAGTGTCTTGGTCTTTATTAGTGTGTGTGTGTGTATGTGTGTGGGTGTATGTGTGTTTGTTTGTGTGTGTGTGTATGTGTGTTTGTGTGTGTGTGTGTGTAAAGGAAAACCGCAGGGCAGCGCGAGCCGAGCAGCAGAGGGTTCGAGCAGAGAGAGAGAGAGTCAGACAGACGAAGATTGTGGTGAGACTCTGAATACCAACAATTTCACATTTCATGAAGATAAAAAAAACTGAACACTAAACAATTGACTTTGTAAAATACCAATAATATACAGACGGGATAACAGGTCCACTGTTTTGCAGGAAGAGCGACAGAGGAAGGAGGAAGAGGAGGCAAGAAGGCGGGCTGACGAGGAGGCGAAGAAGAAGAAGGTCCTTTCCAACATAAGCGCTCATTTCGGAGGGTTCCTGGCGAAGGTCTTGTATCTTCAGTGAGTTTTATTCACCTCTCTCTTTAGCTCTCTCTTTTTCTGCAAGTCATCCCGCTCTGTCTGTTACATGAGCCAGGCGGAGCAGCGGAGACGAGGGAAAAGACAAACAGGACGAGAGATCAAGAGGAAGACTCTAGCAGAGAGACGCAAACCTCTTGCTATTGACGACCTGAGAGAGGACGGCCTGAGGTTTCGCATAAACACACACACACACACATTCTGTAAATCCAACATGCTCAATAAGTCTGTATATGTGTGTGTGTGTGTGTGTGTGTGTGTGTAGAGAGCGGGCTAGAGAGATGTGGGAGCGGATCTACCAGCTGGAGTCTGAGAAGTTCGACCTCACTGAGAAGATGAGGAGACAGAAATACGAGGTGACGGACTGCTTCTAAAAGAAAACTAATATATATAAATATTTATTGGTCAAGAAATCCAATAAATCGTCTTTGCTTTCTCTTAGACCGTCGTTCTTCTCAACCGCATCTCCCACGCTCAGAAATTGTACGATCATCTCGTTAACACTATTTACTGAACTACACTATAATATAATTATACTATAATATCATTATATATCAGTTGCAGTGACGTCTGTTCACAAGTCTTTCTTTTCTCACGCTTGGTAGTAAGAAGGGGACCGGAGGCAAGGGCAAAGTAGGAGGGCGCTGGAAGTGAAGACTCTCGGACGAACATGATCGAAATAATCTGAGCTGTTGTTGTACGTTTGCTTGTCTGTAGTCGTTTTAGAGGAATAAAATGTTAACGTTCCACCCGGCTCGAGATTTCTGTGGTTTGTGTGTGGATTTTGTGGCGTAACGATCGATCCCTAACATCTGGTCATGTACCAACTACCTTCGAGCGAGCGAGTGTTATTCCCATCCTGAAGAAACCTGCTCTGGATCCATCAGACATCAGTAACTACAGACCTCCAATCCTCCTCCACCTTTCAGCAGCGTTTGATACGGTCAACCACAGGACTCTCTTGTCCACCCTCAGGAGCCTTGGGATTTGCAGATCAGCTTGGGAGTGGTTTGCTTCCTAGCTGGAAGGACGCTCATACCAGGTAAGGTGGAGGGAAGTGACATCTGCTCCACGCAGACTCTCCACTGGTGTCCCACAAGGCTCAGTACTTGGTCCTCTTCTTTTCTCCCTGTATACTCACTCTCTTGATGAAGTTATTTCCTCACGTGGGTTCTCTTACCACTGCTATGCTGACGATACCTGCTGATATCCCTCAGATACCACAGCTTGTGTTCGGATCTCAGTGTGTCTGGCAGAAATATCATCGTGGACGGCGGCTCTTTGTTGTATGTGTGTATGTATATATGTATGTATATAAAAGTGTTTGTAACAGTGTTTTAGGATCCAGATTTCAAAGCACTTTTGTACGTCGCTCTGGATCAGGACGTACGTGCTGTAAATGTACATGTCAGTCTTTTTGCAGTGTGAACACGGCGTACGCGTCGTTGTCCTTCGCGTGAGCCGGGACGAACCCCAATTGTTTAGCGATTTCGCTCACTCTTGTTGCAAAAGCAGACTCCTGCTCCTTAGACAAGTCCAACAAGTACCTAACACACACACACACACACACACACACACACACACACACATCCAAAACATACAGTATACATACAGTGCTGATTCTATTATCACACTCATATGTGAATCACATGTATGTGTGTGTATATATATGTCTGTATGTGTGTATGTATGTGTGTGTGTGTGTGTGTGTGTGAGTGAGTGAGTGAGAGAGAGACTGACTTGGCGAGCTCTATGATCAACACAGCGTCTGGTGCGGCTGTCTGTATCAGGGAGGAGTCCAAATGGTGCATCATGCTGTACACAATTATTAAAGTCATTACAACAGCAAGTAACTATTACTTGTGTTACATCTCATCATGTGTGTACGCATTCATAACACAATCCACTACAAATACCTGGCGGAAAAGTAGACGGCGTTGAACAGACGGCAGTATTTGTTTTTCATGGGCAGTTTGGGCAGAGAGTCCAGAGACAGGAACGACACGGTTACTCGGGGTAGATTCATCAGCTCTGAGCACACACGCACACACACAAAATGACGCACACACACAAAATGACGAACACAATCTCCCTCTTTGCCCGAATGATTTGCTCTAGCCGGTGGTAAAATAACATCATTTTATAAACTTGTTACCTATGGGGTAGCTCTTCTGCTTCGCCGGCTCATCTTCTGACTGACGTGTTTCGCCTGGTGGGATTGACGCGTCATCAACCGCATCCTTGGCGGGATTCGAGACAGTGTTGTGTCCTCCTCTAATGTTCAGGGACATAAATAACTTCTGCAGGTTGTCTAAAGAGATGTTCTGAGCGGTCTGAGAGTAAGACATGGATAAAGAGGGTGAGAGATAATCAGAGGTTATAAGGAAAATGATGATCCTGTTGGTTTCTACCTTTACATGCTGGTTGTTTTCTGTCTTCAGAAGTTCTTTGTTGTCAGTTTCAATGCCGAAGGACAGATACGGACTTGAGACAATGTCTCCCCAGTAGCCTCGGGCTCCCACCCTGTTTTCTCTCTAACACACACACACACAACAATGAAATCCTAATGAGGTTTTCACTACATAGGAACAAATACTCAGCTAAGTACGACTGAGGTGAGAGGGACGAGCTCGAGGTGCGACTGACACGCGGAGGAAACTCACCTGCATGAACAAGCGTGTGGACAGAAGGCTAGGATTAGCAATGCAGTAAAGTCCCTCCCTCATCTCAAAGGCCACACCACGTTCCCTCCATTTTATGTAATCCTGTCTGCGTATCACTCGGCACTGCAAACCAGAAACCCTGTGGGTCAGGATTAAGAATTCTACAGCAGTAGAATGTGGTGCTTGTAAATAAATAGCGCGCTTTTTAATAGCTCACCCCTTTGTCGTGTAGTTTCATGGAGAGGTCCCAGTCGAAGCAGCCTCTGCGGGCGTCGTAGCGTGTCCCCAGGTGCTGTCTGACACGAGCGTCCCACACCTTACACATACTGAGCGGAGGGGAAGGGGGATGCTGCCACTGCTTAAAGATCCGAGCCAGTTCGTCTCGCTCCTTAAACTGCACACAATGTTCAGGTTCCACTAAACAAAACGTTTACGCAAAAGATCGTACTCGTATTCTCACGTACGTTCACGTGATGCCACTTTCATACACACACACACACCTTAAGAAGGCTAGTGTCTAGGCAGGGGTGTACGTGTGTGTCTGTCTCTGTGGCCATTGTGTCGGTGACTAAGAGAAACAGTCGAGCTGCGATGTGCTTCAGCTTGTTGTGGGTTTCAGAGCGGATCTCGCTGTTCCCGAACAGCTCGAGGAAGACCTCCGTTTTCTCTGAAAGTATAGATGAACAGAACAGTCCTCAAAAATCGATTGCATTATTACTGTTATTGTTTCCTGAATGCCAAATCGGACAACATTCGAATTCAGGCTAATCTGATTCGGCAGTACTGTACAGTATATTGTAGATATGAGGTGAAGGACCCTCCACACCCACCCTGCATGCCCATGCTTTCCAGAGCGCTCAGAGATACGTAGAGGAGCAGCAGTTGTCTCGCGACCACTTCCATACTGTTCTCTATCACCCAAACCTGAAAGGCATTTCACAGACTGTCAACAAGTGACCATGACATCTTTACCGCCAAATCTGTGGTAAGTGCACTGAACGATGTGACCAAACGCATCACGGTGTTGTTAACTGGTAATTAATTGACCTTGCGGTGGGAAAAGTTACTCGGCTGTACTCTAGTACAATGTGTAAGTGATGTTCCATACGAGGAGCTCCAGGCTTTTGTGCGTTCATGTCACATAACATCAGGCTGCGTTTTTGCACATATACATTCGACTCGTGCAGAACTCGTTCGACGGCATTACGGCCGTGTAGGTTTCTGCCTGGCTTGCGCGCCACTTTCAATAACACGAACATCGGCACACCAGCGTGTTCGTGTTCGCACACTCCTCAGAGCCTCGTAAAGTGTTTGCCTGTTCAGACAGGTTCACACTCGTTCATCAGTGTGCCACTTAAAAATGTAAGCGCACTAAAATGTAGCTGAATCGGATTAGCGGATTTTTCTACGCTCTTACAGGTTGGGTGGAGAATAAAAAAAAAAGAGCTTTGCGTTCCAGACACGCACATGGAGTGTGTCCGAGTCCCTGAGGCCTGAGATGGTCTTTAGGATGTGTCTCGGGTCGCTGCTGCCCACCAGCAACACGTTCAGCTCCGTCTGTTGTCTCGGCATTTGACTTTTCCCTAATTAAAGCACAAACCGATTAGAGCGGTACACTTCATACAAAGGCACAAATGTAAAAATGCACATCCAAGCTGTCACTTTAATTTAATTTAAATCTCACGTTTCTCGAGCAGATCTCTGGCTGGTCCGAAGCCCCACCAGGTGATGCACCCGGCTCCCTCCAGAGTCATCCGGCCGCTCATTATCTCTTCTAACACTCACCTTGAGACGAGACAAAAGATATAAGGTGTTCTTCTCGGGATTAGAACAACACTGGTTCTAGGCACCATGCTAGATATTTCGCTAACAGTTACACCGCAACACTCCGATTGGTCTGAAGGTGTCGCTATTTCGGATCATATTCAAATCACTTTGTTATTTGTCTAGGTCTAGGAGATGTTTCGCGTTTATGGAAGGAGTCTCCAGTTTAAAAATAAAACCAGAGGCTGGTGAGAGTCTGTTGAAAACAAACTCGGATCGATCTTGTTTCATAAAAGCTATAAATTCTATGGATTCTTGATATATTCTTCATTCTTTAATTATTAAGTTAATCATAAAACTAAAAAATAAAAAAGGTAACCACTGAGATATTTTTTATCATCACGCTAACATTATTTTGCTGATGATTTTTCTATAACAGCACACCACCGTGTGTTTTACTCCTTATCTATTTAATACATTTAGGAGGGTAGATTTGTAGCGACATCATTCCTGAGCAGAACTCTTGAAAATTCTTGAAACAGAATGTTTTATTGCTGACTATAAATATAAAAAGATTAATAATATTAAAAATAAATGACTTACTTTAATTCGGATTAAACGCAATTAAAGTAAATGTTACACTTTTATAAGGTTTAAAGGGTTTAATGAGTTTATGTTTATAGTGAAATTGTCCCAAATGTAAATTATTCATTATTCAAATTCGTTAAACAGCGCGTTTTCCCCTTAGAACACTTTAGTTTGTATACGAAATAAATACTACAAACAATAAAATAAAATAAAATAAACACTTAATAATACATAAGAAGCTCCATGAAACTCACCTTCACTATGTACAAACCGACGACCAGTTCGTTTGTAACGGTTGCTAGGTAACAGCTCGCTGGAAGATTGGGGACGGGGGTGTGTGTGTTTTTGTTCTACCGTCTGAATATGGATGAGAATGATTCGGTGTATGAAACATAGCTGCCGTGTGAAGTACACTTTGTAGACAGGATACGAACTATGTCGGTGCGAAACATTATAGAAACGAAATGTTCTACGATGCGATTCGTGCTTTGTTTATCATTCGTTTTTAAACACACCCCTACAACGGGTCATACCAACTCGTACACGTTCACACAAACAGCAGCACTAAGCTCGACTTTCTCCATTGTGCAATATTAAAGAGAAAAAAAATGCCTCAGTAAAGCTTTTTTATTTATTAAAATGTGTCTCCATACAAAGTAACCTACTGACTTCTGAAGTGTTTTATTCCTCTTATATCACAGCAGTGTAACCGGTGACACATTAGCTTAGCATTAGCTTCCGCCTAGCATTAGCTGCCTACAGTATAACAGCGTGTCGTGTCGTTCTTTACGTAATGTCTGTTGTTTTAAAACTGATTTAATAAGATTATAAAAGGTTAAATAAATAAATAAAACCTTGCCCAGTGATACGGTTTAATGAGGGATGGTCTGGGAAACGCCCCAGTAAACCTTCCCATGGCAGTAAACTAACGTGCTGTTTGTTATTCATCACCTGTAGGAGCTCCACCCGACTGACACATCATATCATTTACTTCTCATTGGACTTCCAGCAGAAACAAAAGTGTTCCCAGTCAATTATGTATTAATAATTTGTGAATATATAGAGGTATAGATAAAGATATAAATATATAATAATTGCATTCCTGCGCTGTAGCCTGCAGCAGATTCAGCGCACTGAAGTATAGAGTGGAAGTGATGACACCTGACAGATATGGGTGGGTGTGGGTGTGGGTGTGGGTGTGCGCGCATGCATGTGCATATGTGCATGTGCATGTAAGGTGTTTGTGTGTGTCTGTGTGCATGTAAGGTGTTTGTGTGTGTGCGCATATGCATGTAAGGTGTTTGTGTGTGTATCTGTGTACATGTACTGTAAGGGTGTGTGCATGTGCATGTAAGGT
>NC_062520.1:31333387-31348387 GCF_022655615.1 Tachysurus fulvidraco
GATCGAAGAGATCAGGGACAAATACAGCACCGTCTCCAAGATCCAAGCAGAAACCAACATCCTGAACATCGTCCTTCCTGACATCCGGTCGTACTTTCAGAACAAAGCAGGCGCCGAAGGACAAACACGGACGCCGGAGTTCTCGCACGCAGGCGGAGCGGAAATCAGCGTGGAGAAGAAGATGCTGGAAACCGTGGTAGAGGAGGAGACCTGGCAACCCGACGATCCGAATAGCGAGGACGGAGATACGGACGACGCGAGCGACAAAATGGTGAACGGCGTGATGGTCAGAGAGCGAGAAATAAACAAAGAAGTGCAGGAGAAAGTGAGGGAAGCGAAGACGCACGTTGTAACTGACGCCCAGTAACGAAACCAAGAACATTCCACACAGTGCCGGCAGAACGGCAGTGGGGTTCACAGCCCAGCGCAGGTAGACCAGAATGAACGAAACATTGTACTGGGTTTGTTTACAGTGTTCGTTGTTTAATTAAAAATGACATCATCGTATTCTTTAGGGTAAACTCAATAACAACAATAACAACAACAACAACAAATCCTGCAGTCAGCAGGTACTAAAGATTATCCAGGATCCCTGTATCACCCCTGAGGCGCTGGTCCTGTGGGGGAGAGGTTGAAGGTTCTGCAAAAGACAGAGGAAAGTGGGCGTGGCTTAGATTAAAAGCCATGACATTAAAACAAATGTACCTGTTATCACTGATCACACATTGTTTAGTGTTATTATGTGTGTGTGTGTGTGTGTGTGTGTGTCACCAGTGTCCACTTGGTATGAGACGTTGTGTCGGCTGAGCAGAGAACGCAGTCGCTCGATTTCATCACGCTGCTTTTCAAATTCCTGTCAACACACACACCATTATATTCCGTTCTCTCTCTCTCTCTCACACACACACACACACACACACACACACCGTTATATTCCGTTCTCTCTCTCACACACACACACACACCGTTATATTCCGTTCTCTCTCTCTCACACACACACACACATCTTTTGTGAGCAGCACACACGTGGGCACTCATACCCGTGTGCACTCTTCCAGGTTTTGATGTTTCGGGCTCGGCGTGTGTTGTTGCTGTCGATGTGGCGGTTGCAGAAACCCGGCTTCTTCAAAAATATCCCTCAGCATCTTGTTGTAGCCCTAAAGACAAAAAGAGGACAATAAAACAAGACTGTGTGTGTGTGTGTGTGTGTGTGTGTGTGTGTGTGTGTGTGTGTGTGTGTGTGTGTGTGTGTGTCTGTGTGTGTGTTTGGTTCACCTGTTTAGTGATGAGCTCTTCGTATCGAGCCTGCTCAATCTCATCCCATTCTTTCTGTAATTTCTCACTCAGCACTGGATACACTATACACACACACACACACACACACACACACAGTCATTAAGATGAACCACCATCCACCGCTCCATCATTTCTCCAACATTCTCCCTGCTACATATGATGAGGAAAGAAAAGAAAAAAAAACCACAAGTCTCACACACACACACACACACACACACACACACTTACCCAGGAGGGAGTGTGTGTGACACACGAGTGGCGTCTCGAATGTCAGGAAGTACACACACGTCTCTGGCTCAGAAACACGTGCTAGCCTACTGCTGTTCCCGCACGTGAAAAGGACCTGAAAGAGAACATTAAGTCAGAAACATTTTAAAAGTGTCTTTGTTTATCTGAGTAACTAAAGTGAGCTGAAGTCTAGATCGCTTTAGCAAAGACATGACCAAAGGGTGACGATCAAAGACCGACCTCCACACACACACACACATACACACACACACATACATTTATACACACGCACACACATTTATAAACACACACACACATTTATACACACACATATTTATACACACACGTATACAAACACACACACATTTATACACACACACACACATTTATACACACACACACACACACACACACACACCTTGGTCTGTCTGTTCACGCTCCCACAGGAGTCTCCTTCTCTCATCCACATGGCTATGAAGGTGTTATTCTCAATCTCCCACTCGTGCCAGATCCTACACACAAACTATTATTATTATTAAAATGTACTAACAAGCTCAGAACGTTTTACTTGGCTATATTTACCTTTCTACTTAGATCATAAGATGTGTGTGTGTGTGTGTGTGTGTGTGTATATATACCCCAGTATTCCGCTGTAGGCGTTCCACCTGAAGCTCTGTTCGTGCTGCGTCACATTATGGAACGGACAGAAGTCATATTTGTACCTAAGACCAGACACAAGAAACATATAAATCCACATCGCAATGCCACTGAGATTTTTATTGTAACAGTTAGAACTTTACTGACATGGACTCTGTGTAGCTGAAGCATTTTCCTGCCAGTCGGAAGAGATGAGGAGGACCAGAGATGGGAGACGGAGAGACTCGGCCCTGCAGCTGGCTGCCCTGTGACAGCAGGTGATTATTCAACCTGAGACAGAGACAGAGAGAGAGAGAGACATATTAAAAAAAAAAAACCCGATCTCAGTATCTTTAGGAAACCAGTGTTTTCCTTGCTTGATGATTTTCTGGTCTGTTTCTGGACCCGAAGGGGTCACTTTTAACATTCCCACAAAGGGCACTCATAAGAGTGTTCAGTAGGAGCAGATTGTTAAGGAGCACAAGGCTTTGAGTCTTTATGATTACAGCCGCAGCTCAAGAATATCCAGGGAGAATTACTGACGTGACATAAGGCTAAGTACGGTCACCCAGACTCAGAATTTGTTCTCTGCGTTTAACCCATCCAAAGTGCGCACACACACACACAGCAGTGAACACAAACCCGGAGCAGTGGGTAGCCATTTATGCTGCGGCACCCGGGGAGCAGTTGGGGTGGTTCGGTGCCTTGCTCAAGGGCACCTCAGTCGTGGTATTGCCGGCCCGAGACTCGAACCCACAACCTTAGGGTTAGGATTCAAACTCTCTAACCATAAAACCCATAAAAAAAACCTCACCTAAATCCAATTATACATTACAGGCTTTACATTTTTATGGGAAGTGCAAATGTTTTGTCTCATCTACAGCTGCATATGCAAACGACATTCTTTACATTATTATTATTATTATTATTATTATTATTATTATTATTATTTTGCATTTGTAGGCAACTTGGTCACTTGATAGACATCAACAAAATCTTAAGAAAAGTTTATGCTAAATAAACTCACCCAAATGTATTTGGTTCCTCCACGATTTTCATCTTCCCCCCCAACACAAATGCCACTGGAACAAAGTATTATTATTATTATTATTATTATTATTATTATTATTAATATTATTGTTGTTGTTGTTGTTGTTGTTGTTGTGGTTGACAGGATCCAACACCTCATGTCCTAATAATGCACAAAACCGCTATATAGTCTCATTACACAGGACTTACCCAAGCATGCCAGCAACGGCAAACGTTGTCGAATAAATACCTCGATCATAACCGCAGGAATTCGTTTGTTTTGAGAAGAAAATCAACACTGTTTACAGGACTTCCGTTTCTGTTTCACCGACTGTCGCCATATTGTCTCTGTGTTAATCACGTGACCCGAAGGCGTGTTCGTCGTTCGGTGTAGAAACGTTGCACAATGTTGTGGTTTCATTTATTCGGAACTAACGTGTCAATCTTTATAAACCTGCTCCTGTTGTACAGATGTTTATAACACGTAAAGTACTTCAAGTCATTTCGTATGAGATAATAAATCGTGTGTCAAAATCGTTACCGGTTATAATGAATACAGGAGTTTGTGTGCTGCAACTCGTAAACACGGAGTCACAGTAAATCCGACAGCACGTGAAGGAAGCATCGAGTGTTATCAGGACGCTAACAGACATCCGATAGAAAGCTGCGTTTTTAACATACAAAATATATTTTTATTTCCAACAGTTATTATAATATAATATAACTGTTATTGATAACAATAACATCCTAATGAGTTGTCTGTGTGTTTATGGTACGTTTCATATCAATGTAGTGTATAGAGCAATAGCAGATTTGCAGACCAATCAGAATCCAGGCTCACATCCGGGCATTCTGGTTCTACCGCTAGCGTCTCGGATGTTAGCATGTTAGCATGTTACGTCACATTCAGTCGCTCAAATCTGTTAGCTGACTTTTGTTAGCATGTTGAACAAAATGGAAAGTTTTAATTTGGACTAAAACATGATCGCCTTTAGTGTACACGCGTTAGGGCGTCGTTAAGAAGAGTTAGTGGTCATTAGGAAAGGTTTATCCAGTAACGGTGTAGTATTTTAGTCACCGGTTCTGTCTCGTGACGTTAGTGTTAGCAATGGGGCGAAAAAAACAGCTCGAGCGACAAACCAACAGAGGCAAAGACAAGCGACACAAGATGAAAGGAAAGTCTTTGGAAACGTTCACAGAAGAAATGCACGAGGTTTTGGAAGGTGTGTGTTTGAGTGTGTGTTTGTTTGTTTGAGAGATCTCAGTGGTTAAGGTGTTCGACTACTGATCGGAAGGTCATTGGTTCGAATCCCAGGTCCACCAAGTTGCCACTGCAGGGCCCCTGAGCAAGGCCCTTAACTTTCAATTGCTCAGGTGTATAAACCGAAATAAAAATTGATGAGTGTCTGCTAAATGCTGTAAATGAAAATGTTTGTTTGTGTGTGTGTTTGAGTGTGTGTGTGTGCGTGTGTTTGTTTGAGAGTGTGTGTGTGTTTGAGTGTGTGTGCGTGTGTTTGTTTGAGAGTGTGTGTGTGTGCGTGTGTTTGTTTGAGAGTGTGTGTGTGTTTGAGTGTGTGTGCGTGTGTTTGAGTGTGTGTGCGTGTGTTTGAGTGTGTGTGCGTGTGTTTGTTTGAGAGTGTGTGTTTGAGTGTGTGTGCACGCATCAGATCCTTGTGTATCTTTCCTTTTCTGTCTTTTCTGTTTTCCAATTATTGTTGTGTGACAATTACGTGATCCAAAAATATTTAGTAGAGTGTAAATTGGGTTTTCTAATAGAATCAGTTTCATCATAGAGATCTTTATACATGTGAGTCAGGGGTCCAGCAGTGGGGACCACCTTAGCCACCAGGCTACCACATCCCTCATAATGTTTAGTGTTAATGTGAACGAAAATAGCTTACAAACGTTGTAAAAACTGTGTGTGTGTGTGTGTGTGTGTGTGTGTGTGTGTGTGTGTGTGTTTCAGCGAGTAAAAGTGCAGAGTCTGAGGAGGCGGGAGTGAGTGTGAAGTTGCCTTGTCCTCTGGCAATGTGGGAACTGGGTCATTGTGACCCGAAGCGCTGTACTGGACGCAAACTTGCACGGAAAGGCCTGGTGCGCTGCCTCAGACTCAACCAGCGCTTTAATGGCCTTGTCCTCAGTCCCATGGGCATCAAATACGTTACACCTGCTGACAGGTGAGTTCTGTCTGAACTATCACTAAACACAGCCAAGTAACACTGCTCTCAGGGGAATTTGAATTGTGCCGGATGAATCACAAACTGTCCTTCATCACATCGATCTGTGTTTATCAGGGAGATCGTGGCTGAGGGAGGAATTGCAGTGATCGACTGTTCATGGGCGCGGCTGGAGGACACGCCCTTCAGCAAGATGATCGGCTCGCACCCAAGGCTGTTACCTTATTTAGTGGCGGCAAACCCAGTGAACTACGGCAAGCCGTGCAAGCTGAGCTGCGTCGAGGCCTTTGCAGCCACCTTCTGCATTGTAGGTAATCACCTGGTCGTTGTTTGTTTGTTTTTTCTTAGAGCCCTACCTTTTACTTGTCCTTTTGTTGCTATGAACAACGCATCACACGTCAATCAACGGAAAAGAAGTGTCACCGATAAAGGCTAGAAGATGAGCTTGAGGTGCTAACATTGTGTGTTTGTGTATGTGTTAGGTTTTCAGGACCTGGCTGTGCTCCTCTTAAGGAAGTTTAAGTGGGGTTTGGGTTTCCTCAAGCTGAATAAAACACTCCTAGAGCAGTACGCCACCTGCAAATCAGAGGCGGAGCTGCTCACCGTCGAGAAAGAGTACTTCACCTCCACTCCTGTAGAGGAGGAGGAATTAGGTAAGGCTTTTCTGCATGGTTCAGGGAGGGTTTCAACCCCGACACACCTTCATTGGCTTTCCTCTTAACTCAGAAGTGCACATATTTACATCACTTTGATGTACTTTTAATACATTTCATCTCTGTTTGATAATTAGCTGCATATGGGCAGATGAATACAAATCAATCTTTTTTTTTTAAGGATCTTGTCAGGTTAAAAGACCTAATGAGAAGTTTCTGGTAAATTCTTTGATCCAGTTAGCTTCAAGGATTCATGTAATGAAAGTTAGCGCTAAAATAACAGAAGTTTAATAAACTAGTGTTTAATATTTGCTCACGTGTGTGTGTTTGTCACAGATCCGTTTGATGTGGACTCTGGGAGGGAGTGTATGAACCTCAACAGACCACTGCGGTAGGAAGAAACACTTCACTGTTAACTCACGGTGTTCATCAATTTGAGTTTGCTAGGCGACTACTGGGGTGTTTCGGTAACCTGTCGTTCTCAGTAACACGTTTTATTTTGTGATTCTTGTCTCATTTTCTCATCGTTTTGCGCACATAGAGAGGAAGAAGACGACACCGAAAGCAGTGCCGCAGAAACGTCTGAAGAAGAAGAACAAGAAGAAGAGGAGGAGAAGGAGTCGTCTGAAAAAGACCTTGAAGAAGAGATAAAAGAGAAGCAATAGTGAAGAAGAGGAGTGATGCTGAAATGCAAAAAAGCATTTGGGTGTGTCCCAAACTTATCGAGCTTGATCAAAGATCAAAGCCATTTTGACTGAGGTCAAGAAAACCCATGTTTTAGGAATGTTTAAGCTACAGGACGGTGTGTTGCTGATAGTTTTAGAAAGTGGTCAAACAAGTCTACAGAGCGGTCTACAGAGTTTAACTGGAATTTCCTGACCGTTTTTGTCTATTTATGACCCCTGTCTCTCACACACACACACATACACACACAGGCATACGGTCATGGCGAATTGGAGAATGACCCAATGTGCAATGTCACAAGTTGCTTGTGATTAGAGAAACTGCAGCATGTATCACACACGTACGAAATTAGTGTCTTTCAGGACGCAGCACTGAAACATAGAGCCATCGTGCATTCGGACACTTTTCTAATCATCTCTGTGTTTTTAGGACTGAAGGGTTGGTCAGAGACCGAGGTGTGTTCGTACAGTCGGTTGTACAATCGTCGGTGTTACTTTTACTCTACGAGCTCTTAAAATGCACTATAATGCAATTATATTTTTCTCAATAAAAAAAGTGTGTACGTGCTGGAAATGTTTGTTGGCATTCACTTTATTGATGAATTCCTATTTCCCTGTAAATGTGTCACAAAGTGGTTCAGCAGTTTTGTAAACACTTAGATAATTTTTTTTACCTATTCATCCCTCAGTAGTTATGCCTTGATGTTGTAGAACGTCCAAGAAACGAGCGAGTTCCAGTTTTCATGTGCGTTTTAGCCTGTATCGCTTTCTCTTGGTTTTGTCCCACATCTTAAAATGCTCTTGGGAACATGAACAGTGATGGAAACTGAGGTCATTGTGTTTGTGGGGTCTGTAATCATCAGACAGCCATGTGACCTGTAGCTGTGTGATCAGTCATTGGCTTGTGTCCAAGGGGCTTTGTGAACACACAACGGATCATCCCTCCTGATTCAAAGCCATTTTGATATCCTCTAAGCATCTAATGTGGTTTTCCTGCCGGCTTTCTTTAGTTCTAACCCAAATGCCAGGACCGTGTCTGGCCTGAGCGCACTGTGTGTGCTGGCATCTGTAAACCATCAATAAGCTAAAAAGGCTCATCTTACTCACAAACTACAAAGTGTAAAGACTTTGTCCTGAAGTCTTTCCTGTTTATTTACATCTGGCTGTTACAAAGAGCCGATTCTTCCACAAATCTCAAAAAAGTAAACAAACGTTTAACAAACTCAACACTCGAGAATTCAGTAGTGTTGTGTATCATGTGTCCAGCTGTGTGTGTGTGTCTGTCTGTCTGTCCGTTTGTGAGTTTATCTGTGTGTGTGTGTCTGTCTGAGTTTGTGTGTGTGTTTAACTTAGAGGTCGGTAGAGGGCGCCAGTGAGCTCACCGCGTCCGCACCTCCGTGACTGCGGTAACGTTGTTGTGGAATGACGTCACGGCGGTGAAATGCAGGCGCAGCGGCGGCCATGACTGCGGGCTCTGTGATTATTTAATCCGGATTAAATACTGGCGGAAAACGTCCATGGCAAGAGCCACGAGTCAGATGGTGAGTATCAGCGCTGTTGTCCCGACGCTGGTTCGAAGCCGCCTGTCCGCGCGACACGCACCGCGCCCGTTAGACAGCGTTTCTCCTGCGGGGCCTTCGTTCTAGCCGCGGCGACGGCTAGGCAGCTAGCCTGCTCTGGGCTAACCTTGTCGGGTTTGTTCGTTTTTCCGCACCCGTATTCCGACTATTCCGGTTTGGAACGCTGTGGTTGGTCGTCTTGCGACGCTCTTGTCGCTTAACAACCAATCAAGGGGCAGCTCGTGCACACAAACGCGTAAACCAAGAGGCGTGGTTTAGCGAAATACGGGTGCTATATAAAAAGTGTAAAATACCAGCTAGCATCTTTAGCATAATAATGTTGTTCCAGGGGGCAGTGTTGTCGTTTAACTTGTGACAAGAATTTATTTAAGTCTTACGTTGGTTACGTGTTAGTTTACATTTATTTTAAAAGCTTAACTGTTACGAATTTAGTCTTTAATCCAGTGTCGTGTATTTGGGAGGTTTAGCTCGCTAGGATGCTAGTTGCTACAGCTAGCTAGCTAGCTATGCTAACTTCAGTTCTGTCTAACGTTAATTAAAGTCGCACGTAAATATGATGAAGTGTTAATAAGTTGCACGTCATGTTCTGCCTGATGTCTTGTTTATCACAGCGTTTATTTCGACTCGGAGTGTGAATCGGAGTGTACGCTTTAACCCGGGGCTCTGTGCTAGCTAAAGGAGCTCAGTGTGATTGACATGACACACACAAACACACTCAACTTCAAACTTCATTTCTCCATTTTGAGGCTTCAGAGAAACGCAGCACAAACTGTTCCCGGCGGTGAGTTGGTTAATAGGTTAGTTAGTTGGTTAGTTAGCTGTAGCGGCTGTGTTTAGTGATAGCGAGGCCTCTGACTAATGAGTGGACTTTTGACTTGAAGTTCACGTCATGTCATGTTTCACTCCTGCTGTGTGTCAGTGTCAGTATCAGGATGATGAAGAGACAAGAAGAACATCTTTGTGCCTTTGTGTTCGCCTGCTGTAGCACCATAGCTTATTAAAAAAGGGAGAGGACCTGTGTGTGTGTGTGTGTGTTGGACGGTCGACCTTCTGAGGTGGAACCGTATGAAACGTTTGGTAATCTTGAACGCCCCACCCCGTAGACTGAGGTCCCCGGAAACCAGGACTCAAACTAACACTACTGTGTCTCACTGTTTTAACACTTATCACACTTCATTTCAGGATGAGATTTTACACACCTTTTACCACACCGGATGGGCACGAGCATGTAAAGATCCTGCTGTTGTTGACATCTATATCTCATCGTAGAAAACTTCAGCATGTCAGCGACGATATGTTTCTGTTCGATTACACGACTTTTACCGTAGAAGCGACAACGTGTTGGAGCGAGTCAGAGATGCTGTTCTAGAAAACCGACCCACCTTCTGACCGTTCAGAATTCATCTTGAGTGGACACGGAGAAAGACGCCGCAAACACAAAGTTGTCGTTGCTGTTAGAAATGTGGAAACAAACATCGATCGGAACAAACGCCGATTTTAAGCCTCGAACGCAAAAAAAGCAAACTTTAGACATGACTGCAAATTGTAATTGAAGTTGCTGTTTGTTTAGCGTTCTGAGAATGAGGCTGATGTTTAACTGAAACCGTGCATGAGGTCAGACTCGACTTGAACCCGGGACTTAAAAGGACTTAAACTCTAACTCGCTAAAGCAAAGACTGCAGACTCTCACCTCGGTCATTAATTTGTTTTTGCGCCTTTTTTCCCACTTGCGAAGTCATCGTTATGGTCGTTGTGCTCAAATGCAGAATTAACAGTTCATCGCTGAAGTCAAGAAGTTAGCCCTGTATACCGTGGCGTCCTCTTAACGTTCACCGACTCTCGAGAGTTGTGTTTATAAGAGAGAGCTACGTCCCATTAACCGTTGAAACTTTCCTTAAATGATACTTACAGCATTAACATTCACGCTTAAATGCCAGCACGTAGATTTGAGGTTCCGATTGTTCTCTTGTGATGTCATAGTTTATGCTGCGGTATAAGAGGACTAAAACGCATGCTGTTGTGAGGATAGTAATAGTATCTCTGTAACACTTTATTGGTTATTTGTCTGTGACCACATTTCGAAGTGCCGTTGATCTGTCACTGGTCTGCTTTATTTATTTATTTGTTTGTTTATTTTAGCTGCATTGTCTCGTCCTTTTCCAGTTGATCCTCCCAGATTACTGACTCTCTGTTCTGTTTATTTTGTTTGTGTAGTATGATGTCGTACCCCTCCACACCTCTGGTCTCTGCCCGTGTCCATCCATGGTAAGAGGTCAGCAGGAAGCACCCCATCGCCACGGCAACAGCATGGAGGGCCAGGCCCCGCCCCCTCAGCCGACCCAACCACGCAAGAAGAGGCCAGAGGATTTCAAATTCGGCAAAATCCTGGGAGAGGGCTCCTTCTCTACGGTACGTGGGAGCACATTTCGCTTAAAAGCCGCCTTCAGGCGTACGGCTCGGCCTCCGTCGGGTTCCGGCGTCAGGTTAGCCGACGACGGCTGCGAAAAGTTCGAACGTGCACGAATATGAACTCTGTTGATCTGTGAAGTTAAATGTGTGTATATGTGCATGTTAATTTCTTTTGTACTACATTCCATGTATGGACTCGGACACGCCCATGTTCCCATCTATGGCCTTCACAGCTGCTCTAAGTTCTGTATATATTAGACTCAAAGAGGGCGTCTTGTGTAGAAATAGTGACGCCACAAGTATCGATCAGTCAAACACGTGTCACTTAACTTTCTGTGCCAAGACGCAAGTAGCGGACGGAGGTGACACGATAGAAACATACTCGTTTATCATAGCTCCGGATGGATGGATGGATGGAGAGAGAAATGCACAGACGTCGAGTCTGGATAAAGGAACGCAGCGGGATTTTTATTTTGTGTTTGTCGTCTTTGTCTGCTGTAGGTTGTCCTGGCGAAAGAACACTCGACGGGGAAGGAGTATGCAAGTAAGGAATTCTCACATGTTCCCAATGTCATTAAAGCACACAAAATAAAAGCAGTGTTTGCCGGTGCTAACAGGTAGCGTCCCTTCACTTGTTGCTATGGTGACACCGTCAAAGAATCCACTTTTGTACATTTTAAAAGTGCCCTAGCCTCAGCTCCTACTCCCGGAGCTCCACCCCAGTACTCACTATGAACACTAATGTGGCTAAAGTATTGGCACCCCCTGGAAATGTAACGCCTGCATGTTTGTGTGCAGTTAAGATCCTGGAGAAGCGCCACATCATGAAGGAGAACAAGGCGCAGTACGTGAAGAGAGAGAGGGACGTGATGTCAAATCTGGATCACCCGTTCTTTGTGAAGTTATACTTTACTTTCCAGGATGAGGAGAAGCTCTGTATCCTTGAGCAGCTCGAGTGTTTAAATGGACCAGGATTAACATTTACTACGTTTACACCTGATTCTCAGTGATGGGTTCAGAAGGTGATGGGTTTTCTATAACAGCAGCACCAGTGGTAGTTCCGGTTGCAGAGCGAATCACATCACAGGTTTATGTTAATGTGCTGTTATGTTTTTAAAGCCTTTCCTGAACGCTGCGCAGATTTCGGTCTGAGTTACGCCAAGAACGGCGAGTTGTTAAAGTACATCCGCAAAATCGGTTCCTTCGACGAGACCTGCACGCGGTTCTACTCGGCCGAGATCGTCTGCGCGCTCAAGTACCTGCACCAGAAGGGCATCATCCACAGGTTGGAGTCATGAGTCATGGTCTAAATCACATACTTATCATGCTAGATAATTATATAATACTGAGGTGTTTATATAAATCACTGTAGTGGTTTTTGTCAGGTTGCAAAATAAACATACTGTGTGTGTGTATCTGTCTGTGTGTGTCTCTGTCTGTGTGTGTGTCTGTGTGTGTCTCTGTGTGTGTCTGTGTGTGTGTCTGTGTGTGTCTGTCTGTGTGTGTGTGTCTGTCTGTGTGTCTGTCTGTGTGTCTGTCTGTGTGTCTGTCTGTGTGTCTGTCTGTGTGTGTGTGTGTGTGTGTGTGTGTGTCTGTGTGTGTCTGTCTGTGTGTGTGTGTGTGTGTGTGTGTGTCTGTCTGTGTGTCTGTCTGTGTGTCTGTCTGTGTGTGTGTGTGTGTCTGTCTGTGTGTCTGTCTGTGTGTCTGTCTGTGTGTCTGTCTGTGTGTCTGTCTGTGTGTGTGTGTGTGTGTGTGTGTGTCTGTG
The DNA here is from genome assembly GCF_022655615.1 of Tachysurus fulvidraco. Classification (NCBI taxonomy): domain Eukaryota; kingdom Metazoa; phylum Chordata; class Actinopteri; order Siluriformes; family Bagridae; genus Tachysurus; species Tachysurus fulvidraco. The sequence continues at coordinate 31,345,844 of NC_062520.1, forward strand.
TGTGTGTGTTTATTTACAGAGATCTGAAGCCAGAAAACATTTTGCTCAGCGAAGACATGCACATTCAGATCACAGACTTCGGCACAGCCAAACAGCTTTCCTCTGACAGTAGGCAGGGTAAGGCACATGCTCTCACACACACTCTCTCACACACACACTCTCTCACACACACACTCTCTCACACACACACAATAAAAAAGTAAATAAGCTATTATGCATGTTTACAGGTCATTATATTTCTCTCTGTTCACACACAGTGTAATAATCTGATTATTGTTGCATTCACTGTTGTGAAAAAGAAGTCGTACGTTAAAGCCGTTGCGCTACTAAGAAACCACAAAGACTTAGATTGTGTCCGGAGTCGTTTTTTTATTATTATTCCCGTTATTCGTTCACAGCGCGGGCGAATTCGTTTGTCGGTACGGCTCAGTACGTCTCCCCAGAGTTACTGACGGAGAAGTCTGCCTGTAAGAGGTAAGCACTTAATTACAGGACGGTTTCACACACTGCAGCTCTGTTCAAACAGACGGTTAGAATGTTTCACAACCTTTATGTCTACACCTCGTGTCCTTTCCTCAGTTCGGATCTCTGGGCGTTAGGCTGCATTATATACCAGCTGGTTGCCGGGTTACCGCCGTTCAGAGCAGGGTGAGTGTGTGCAAGCATCAAGCGTTTCTTTTTCAGCATTTCAGTCTGTTTTGGTGCGTAGATTCAACTCTGAAGCTTTGGGACTGACTCGCTTCTCGATCCAAGAATCGACTCTTTCCTGAGTCGATTCCAAAAAGAGTCGATTAGCTGTCTCAGAAGTAAGAGTCGGTTCTTTCTTTATTGTTTTCTTTATGACTTTATGTTTATCTTTTTCTATATCAGAGCATACACAATATATTGTAAAGTCATCAGTTCACACACACACAACACACGATTCCCCAAAAAGAGTCGACTCCCAAAAAGAATCGATTACCAAAAAGAATCGACATCAAGACTTTTTCTTTTCAGAATTTTTAGAGATTTTTTTTGTTGATTGGTTTAAAAGGAAAACCAGAAGCAGGAGTGTTCATCGATGCCTTGTGTCGTGTACCTTAAGAAACGAAACGATTCACGCTTCATCCTACAAGCTTGTTGATCTAAATTCCAGATCGATTCACTGCTTGTTGTGTGAAGTGACGTCCGGAAAAAATAGCTAAATTTTACGAGTAGTTGTTGGAGCCCTTTTTGTCTTCCGGTGAAACGAACGCAGTCTTCTCTTCTCTTACAGAAATGAGTATCTTATATTCCAGAAGATTATTAAATTAGAGTACGAGTTTCCTGAGAAATTTTTCCCCAAAGCCAAGAATCTTGTGGAACAGCTTCTGGTGAGTGGCCTTTGTTTATTTAAACCTGCTGTTGCATCACAAATGTTGTTGTTTATGGGACTTGCTGATAGACGTGTGGGGTTTTTTTTTCTCGCTCCATTAAACATGACAGTTGTTGGATCCTTGCAAGCGGATTGGCTGCGAGGAAATGGGCGGGTACGAGCCGCTGAAATCCCACCCTTTCTTTGAGTCGATCGGCTGGGACGACTTGCACCTGCAGACTCCGCCTAAGCTCACACCTTACCTGCCTGCCATGTCTGAGGATGATGAGGACTGCTATGGGAATGTAAACAAACACACACTCACACACACTCGCACACACGCGCGCACACACTCACACACACGCACACACACACCCCATGTTACTAGACCAATGTCTGACAATTTCTATACTGGACCCTGATGGACTCAAACTGTTCCTGCTCTTCAAACTCTTAATTGTGATTAAATAATTCTCTCTCTCTCTCTGTCTGTCTGTCTGTCTCTCTGTGTCTCTCTCTTTCTCTGTTTCTCCCTCTCTCTGTCTCTCTCTGTCTTTTTCTCTCCCCCTGTCTCTCTCTCTCTCTCCCTCTCTCTCTCTCTCTCTCTGCCCCCACTCCCCCTCCCCCTCTCTCAGTATGATGACCTCTTAAGCCAGTTTAGCAGCATGCAGGTGGCGCATCCCGGCCCCTCGCCCACATTGTCCGAACCGTCAGAACGTCCACTTCCTGTCTGTAACCCCGCCCCCAGCGTGGATCAGTTCATCCACGTCCATGAGCTGGACAGCAATAGCATGGAGTTGGACTTGCAGTTCAGCGAGGAGGAGAAGCGTCTCCTGCTAGACAAGCAAAGCACCGCAAACCCATGGTACACACACATACATGCAAGCGCGCACACACACACACACTGTGTAATCTGTCAGTGTATACACTATAAATATTTTAGAGAGAATTAATGGTGTGTGTGTGCACTGTGTAATTTGCAGGCACCAGTTTGTGGAGAATAACCTCATCCTGAAGATGGGCCCAGTCGACAAGCGCAAGGTGAGTTTCAGACCTGCTTTTGTGATATTAAATGTTGCGTGTCTTACAGATTGATGAATTATGAACTCTGTGTGTGTGTGTGTGTGTGTGTGTGTAGGGTCTGTTTGCACGGCGCAGGCAGCTGCTCTTGACCGAAGGTCCTCACCTGTACTATGTTGATCCGGTAAATA